>NW_026705520.1:0-235077 GCF_029867415.1 Vicia villosa
TTTGGTTTAACTATATTTTGTTTTAAAATTCTTAATCAAATTGTTAATGATTATAAATATTTTTCATAAAGTTGATTCTTGGTCGGATAAATAGATTAGAGACTCGTTAAACAAAAGTTTAGTCCTTGTTTAATTAATTTAACATAGTAGTATAAGTTTCATTTATGTGAAGTATTTGTGTTGCATATTGTGATTTTTTTTTTACTGCAATGCCATGTTTTTGAAATTAAAACATCAAATTGTTACAATTTGAAAAAAATTTAGAATGCCACTTTTTACTCTGACGCATAGCAATTGATTGAACAAGCAGAAATAGTAAATCTTTTTCTTTGTAGGTTCGGCCATCAGTTGGTCGAACATATGAAAGAGATTATTTATTTTTGTTTTTTTATTGGCCATTGGTTGAACGAGCGTATGAATGAAGGTAAAAAGTTTTTGGGTTAAATATATTTTACCCCCTGTAGCGAGATTCGGTTTTCCCCCTTATTAAAAAAAAATTTAGTCTTCGCCCCTTAGAAAACAAGATTCTGTTTTCAGACACCCCCTATCCCTTGTTTGGCTGACTAGGTGTGGTGAGTTGGCGCAAAATCTGCTGTTTGCTTGCTTAGGTGGCGCATGACGTGGTTGTCTTTGGAAACTTTGGAAAAATTACCACACCCAGTCAGCCACGTCATGCGCCACCTAAGCAAGCAAACAGCAGATTTTGCGTCAACTCACCACACCCAGTCAGCCAAACAAGGTATAGGGGGTGTCTGAAAACATAATCTTGTTTTTTAAGGGGCGAAGGCTAAATTTTTTTTTAATAAGGGGGAAAACCGAATCTCGCTAGTTTGGCAGGGGGGTAAAATGTATTTAACCCAAAGTTTTTTATTGGCCATTGGTTGGACGAGCGTATGTATGAAGGTAAAAAGTTTTCCTCGCTCGGCCATTGATGGACGAGTGCCCTCATAAAGAGTTACATTCTAAATTTTTTTCAAACTATGACATTTTAGAATTTGTTTTTCAAATATATGGCATAAGGATAAAAAATTCAGCATATTGCAAGTAGGGATAGGAATATGTCAAGCCAATAATAGGGGTCTATAGGCCAATCTACATAGGCTCAAATCAGACCAACCTTTTTTTTAAATAGAAAAGGTTCGGGATTTTTTATAAGTCTATTTAGTTAAAAGAGTAGGCCACAGGCTGCAAAGAAAAATCTTTAAAACCTATTAGACCGACCTATTTAAATAAATATAAATAATAATAATAATATTGTTATTATATGATGTTTGTATTTAAAATTAAAATACAAAAATAAAATTTAAATGTCTAGAAAGATTTGTGAAAATACGCTGAAAAAACTTTATGAAAAATGCCATAATATAAGTTGTTTTTATAAGTTTTCTCAAACAAATAGTATCACAAAATATATGTTAATAGGTAAACTTGAATAAGTCAATTCAAATAAACATCAAGTCCAATTAATCTTTTAATTTGTTAGTCTATTTTAACATTAGTTGAATTGTTAATTTGAAAATATTCTAATAAAATAGGCTTTTATGTAGGCTAATAGGTTAATCAGACCTTCAAAAAGGTCAGGCCTGAGCCTAAAAACAAGCCTTTGATAGGCCACATGTCAAACTTAGGTTTTGAATTTTTTAGCACGCCAGGTTCACGCTCGGCAAAGCCTACCTCGATCTAGCCTATTTTCACCCCAAATTGTAAGTTCTATCATAACAACATAAAATCTTTATCTACCATATAAGAAAAGTTGAGTATTTGGAAAACTCTAATATAACCTTTACTCCACTTCTGCCACATCACTAAATTGGTGGATTTTTGGTCTTTATGCACTAAAAACCTAACTTTTAATAGTATAATATTACTATCCCTCATTATTATATCTCTATTCTAAAATAATAACTTTATTTTTCCTCTCTTTTCTCTCTCTTCCCTTTCACGGTTTCTATTTCTCAGATCTCTCATGTTTTCTCTCAAATCCATAACCCTAAATCCTCTTCTTTCTTCTCCTTCTCTTTTATGTCATCGCCGCCACTATCACCACAGTTGTCGTCACTGTCATGTCTCTTTATTGTCATCAACGCAACAAAAAGTTTCAACGATTCACATTTAGATCTGTATAAGGTAAAAGATACAAAATTTTATGGTGTGTTTTCTATTTGCAATTTTCTTCTCTCAGATCTGTTTTTTTTTGTTACTATGTAGTGGTTAAGCTATTTTTTGTTCGATTTGCAGCTTTTGTCACATATCTGTGTTTTTTTGTTGTTAAGGATGGTGACGAATAGAGTAGTGATGAAGAGGGCCCTGGTTTTTCGTTAGACTTGCAGTTGTTCTTCTTAGATCTGGATTTTTGCTGTTGATATTTAGTGATGAAAATTGAATCATATTTTTTTGTTAGATCTGTCATTATTTCTGTTATTTTTCAGCCTTTTTTTGTTCAGGTGTTTGTGAATATTGTCTGCTAATTCCATGATTCGTTAACTTTTTCTTCTTATGTGTTCTTTGGAATGATTAATTTTTTTAATTTCTATTTGATTGTAGATTTACCTCTACAGTCACGGTAGAATTGACGGTTGGCGTAGGCGTGTAGAGTGTCTTGGTAGCCTTTGAAGGAGCAGTGATATAAAACCGAGTCAGCGGTAGCCTAAATCTACGGTTTTGTATTATGCTAAAGATGATTATGTTTATTTTCTGATCATATTGTATACATGATCTACTGATATATTTTATGGTGAATCAAAATTGTTTGATAATCGTTTATGCTTTTGAATCGGTAGTTTTGTTTTTCGATTAAAAGTAATTATGTATGGTTAATGTAGTTTGGGGCTTATATGATGATTTTGTGGGTTGTTGGAATAATTTGGTGTTTTAATTTCTTGGATGTTAGGGCTAGGATTTTTCATGAAAAGAACTCCACTGGCTTAGCCCACGGTTCCGAGGAAGGTGCTTCCAAGAAGAAGAATACATTTGTAGTAGTAAGCGGGGTGAATAAGCAATGCCATAAGTGCGAGTCATTAAAGTACCTATGTTGTTCTTTTCATCTTTCTAAAAAAAATATGAATAATGTTTTCACCAGTTGCTATTATGTTTTAACATTCAGATCTATGATGGCAACAACGGGTTACCGACGATTAGTATGGTGGTAGTGGTGGAAACTGGTTTTCGGCAACGAGTGTAGTGGTGGCTGGATTCGGAAAGGTTTATGTATGACATTTTCAATTTAGGTTTCGTTATTAACTCATTCAATTTTCAAACGGGTTACCGACGATTATGCTAAAATTATTATTATAAATCTGAAATTATTATCGGTCTTTATGGTATATTGGTTTTGTCGGTCTTTATGATATGATATTTCTCAGCTTTGATAGTTCTTTTTGGAATGGTCAGAGATGAATGGTTGGAGCAGCTGCTGCTGAACAATCCATTGTACATACAGAGCTTCACGGAGGCCGATGATGCTCTGAAGCTTCATCATTTCGTCCATTGCTCGCTCAATGTGGTTGATGACCGAGGTGCGTTTGTTATGCGATAATGCTCATTACAATTTGGGTATTTTTGGTTACTTTGTTTTGTTTATAGTTTTTAGTTGATTATATAGTTGATTATGCGAGCTGCTTGATGTGTTTTTTATGGTATATAAGCTTTTGACTGAATCTGAGTTTGATGTTTTTTTCATGTTGCAAGGTGTCTTGGTATTGGCATCCAATGTAACACCCCATCAAATTCTTTATTTAATTTAATTGATTTTTGGATTAAATATTAGAATTATTTGAGTTAATTGAGAAAAATGGAATGATGTGGCTAATGGGCCAGTGTCGCTTTTAGTAGAAGGGGGGTGTCAATGGTGAAGCCCATTGCTAATGATAAGCTTATTTTCACAAAATAGAAAAGAAGAAGGATTTGTGGGAAGAGAACCAAAAAGGAGAAGAGAAGTCTGAACGTGAAAGAGCAGAGAAGCAAAGAAGTGCGACGCGAGGAAGAGCGAAGAATCAACCTTCAGGTAAGGGGGGACTCTTCCGATTAACCTCTATTATCGGGTTGTAGATGATAGGATTAAGATTTGTATGGTATTGATTCAATAGAGGAGTATGTTCTAGGTTGGGGTTTTGACATTTAGGTTCAAATTGATAAATTATGTGTTAATGCATGTTTTTGATGTTTAATTATGTTTGGATGTGTTGTTGAGGCATGAAATAACATGGAATGATTGTGAATTGATTCTGTTTTTCGTGTGTGGTTGAAATGACTCGATTTGATGTATGTTTGGATGGAAATAAGTTGCTGTCAAAAGTGCTTTTTTTGCTGTCACAGGTGATGTAACCGGTTACGGTTGGGCTTGTAACCGGTTACAGCTGTGAATAATGGGGTTTTTGGGCTGGTTACGGGTTCATAACCGGTTACGGTGTTGTTCGTAACCGGTTATGGCTGAAACAATTTTTGAAAAATTATTTTCGTAACCCGTTACGCCTTTTCGTAACCCGTTACGGCTGAAGCTTTTTTTGAAAAATTATTTTCGTAACCCGTTACGCCTTTTCGTAACCCGTTACGGCTGAAGCTTTTTTTGAAAAATTATTTTCGTAACCCGTTACGCTGCAGCTTTTACGAAAAATATTTATCTTCAAAAATTCGTATCTTTTGAACCGTAAATCCGTTTTGGATGCCGTTTTCGGCGTTGGGTCGATAATTTCGTTTCCTATCTAATAAAATATATTAGGGAGCAGTAGCTCGATTTTATTAAAAAAAAAATCCGGTATTTCTGGTGGTGAATTATACTTGTATGCATAAGTGATAATTGCATTTATGCGGTGGTATGCGGCAATGTATTTGCTATGTTGATGTTGTGATGAATATCAAATGGTTGCGATATGAGTATAGTGTGTGTGTTGTGGATGCATGATTATGAATCGTTGATGGATGTTGATGATGAGCATGACTTGGTTGATTGCATGCATTTCATAATCATTACGTGGCTGGTCCTTGACGATGGTGGATCACTGGTAGCTAATTCCCATTGTGTGGAATTAGTGAGTGGGTGTCGCCATATCCTTGATGATGGTGGATCGGTGAGATGGGTTTGTCCCATGATTGGTACCACATGCATGTAGTTGCATTGCATTAGGTGTTTGATTTATTATAACATGAATGGAAGTTGTCCAATGTTATAATGATTGTGTGTTTGATGTATGTGTGTATAGCCTGAATATACGATGACGTTGGATGAATATTATACTGTTAATGTTTTATCGTTTATGAACTGATAACATTATTTAATTGTGAATGAGACTCACCCTTACTGTTGATTATTTTTTCAGATTGAGGAGTAGCTTTTGTACTTGGTGAGGATTAGCTCCTCAAGTAATTCGTTAGAGTCAGTCGGGTCATGCTCTGGTCGTGTAACACTGGGGACGTTATTTAGAGTTAATTGTTAAACTCTTTTGTTGGGTGTTTTATTATGGTGGTGTTTTAAGTCTATGACTTTGGTTGTTTCATTATTCAGATGTTAAAAGATATTTCCGCTGTGTTAACATGTTAATCTGAATAATTTGGTTTCACGTTCTTTTTTTTTATGGCATGACATGAGTATTATTTTAATTATATGGAAGTTGTAATGCCCTTTTCATGTTTTACTCTGATTAATGTTAAACTTTTATGCGGGGTATTAGAAGGGTGTTACAATAGTGGTATCAGAGCATAGTCGGTCGTTTGAGTCAGAGTCTTGGTGTCGGTTAATCCCTCATATGCGATTAGTGTAAGGTTGACACTATCGATACTTCTCGTTCTAATAAATATTGTTTTATATTTAGCAGAACAATGGACGGAAGAGGTGGAAGGAACGACGATGCAATTGCTGAGGCTTTAGGCATGATTGCTGGTGTACTGGGAGGTAATGCCAACGGGGCTGGAATTGGGGCTGACAGGCAGCTGAACAATTTTCAGAGGAACAACCCTCCGTTGTTCAAAGGCACTCACGATCCCGAAGGTGCCCAGAAGTGGCTAAAGGAAATTGAGAGGATCTTTCGTGTGATTGACTGCGATGAAAATCTGAAGGTGAGATATGGTGCTCACATGCTGTCTGAAGAAGCTGATGATTGGTGGATGGCTAGTAGGGACGAACTGCAAGCTGCAGGCGTCGCAATCACTTGGGCTGTGTTCAAGAGAGAATTCTTGCGGAGGTACTTTCCCGAGGATGTTAGAGGCAGGAAAGAGATTGAATTTTTGGAGCTGACACAAGGTAACATGACCGTGCCAGAGTATGCGTCCAAGTTTGTTGAACTGGAAAAGTATTATGTCCACTACAACAATGATGAGGCTAGCGAGTTCTCAAAGTGTGTTAAGTTTGAGAATGGTCTCCGTGATGAGATTAAACAGGGTATCAGATACCAGAGGATTCGCAGGTTTGTCGATTTGGTTGACTGCAGCCGAATCTTTGAAGAGGACAATATTAAGCTGAAGTCGTCACACTCTCGCGAGTTAGTCGACAAGAAAGGGAAAAGGCATATGGATCGTGGTAAGCCATATGGTAAGGGTAACCAGAAAGCTGGAGGCTGGAAGAAGCCTAGTGGGGGAGACTCTAGTGCCCCTATTGTCATACCCTAAATTTTGACCCCCCTGAGATGACATATCTTCAGGATTTTCATCAGGTCAAAGCAAGTACCCAGAGCAGTCACTTCTTCATCTGGCATTTAATCAAGGATGTTCAAAGACAAGAAAACTCAGGCAAAGGGTCAATCAATAGAAGGATTGGTCTCTAACACAATCATAGGACTCAAAAGCTTCACCTTTATATTCACCTATGATTGATTAGACACCCAGTCATCTGAGTACAGGTTTACTCAGGTCACCAGACTAGGGTTTTTTAGCCTATCAAGGACTAAATTCAGGGATCACCTTTGGGAAACCCTAAAAAGCCCCAGGGGATCATTCAAAGACATCAATCATCTTCAAATAGCTCATATAACAAGATCCACTGGACATCACACCTCAATTCAAAGTCTACAGTCATCATTTTCATCTGGTCGACAATTAGGGTTTTTGACCTAATTCACCAGGATAGTTTACTTTTAATCAGGGCATGGATCCAAAACTCAAGACATGATTCAAGAACCTCTACCACCTCAATATAGCCCATTTACATCACTCATTTGAGGAGAAGATCTTGATTCTACACAAAAGTCCAAGATCTCACTTTATCTAGAAAAAGTCAACTGTATGGGATCACCTTTGACTTTTATGATTTTTGGTCAAACCATGACTTTCAAGGATCAATATCATCAATATATGGATATTAAAGTCATTTGACCAAAGAAATTCAAGAAGAATCTTCAAGGAGCAAAAAGTCGGGAATTAGGGTTTTTGAGGGCATTATGGGAACTCAAAATTTCACCTACACAACTCAAAAAACTTCAAACATGAAAGTTGTAGATCTTGCAAAATAAAACAACATCTTACAATGGAACTTTTTTCAAAAGATCAATCATTTAAGAGTTTTGGAAATTTTGAAGTTTTAGGTCATGAACACTTAGAAAATTTTCTAAGTGTTTTAACCTAGTTTTCTTCCAACTTTGGCCTCATTTTTCACAAATTTGCCAAAGGATTCTGAAGAAACTCCAAACTAATGATTTGAAGTAGATGTTTAGGGCTTTCCAAATTGTGTTCAACCTTCTCCAAATTCATTTTGAGCTAGGAGTTATGCTTGTTCAAAGTTGGCCTCATGAAGTGAAATTATAGGTCATGCATCATTTTGGAACTTTGTAATTTTGTGCATATGACCTCAATTATGGATGCTACACGACCCATAACACATCTGAAAACATGCCATGCATTCATTTTCACCATGCCATGATAATTGAGGAAGATTCCTAAAACAAGAACATGTGATTATGTAATGATTACATTTGAGAATTTATGGCAAATTGATGAATCACCCAAGGAATCTTCTCACCAACCAATTAGAGCTCACTTTGTATCTGAAATGTTCCCTAAGATCAGATAGAATCAATGGATAGGGAGCTGGCTCGAAAATGCAATGATCACACTTGGATATTATTTGAAATTCCTTCATGGCTAAGAAACCAAATTCACTTCACTAAGCAAGCTCACTCTCTCAATCAGTACTGAATCATTTGCCTATAAATAGGAGAGCATACCTCAGTAGAAAAACACACCAAAGCAACCATATTCCTTGCTTTCTCTTTCTCTTCTCATGCTTATTGTTTTTCAAAGTTCTTTGGCAAGAAGAATCGTTTTCTTCAAACCAGAGCTTATCTTTGGAAAGTAAGCATTCTAACATCTCAAGGAGGTTCATTTGAGGTGATCCAAGCACCTGGATCACTTCTGTAAGTGGAGGAACGCCATTGTTGCTCTCACTTTGGAGCTGTTGCAGTTGGAGGTCCATAGAGCAATTCAGAAGGTTTCCAACAAAGCCAAGCATCCAGGCACGTTCCATAGGAGGTAGTGGAGCTATCCAGATGGCTGCAGCTCGTCTGTAACTCAAGAATCATCACTCTCCATGTTCACTTGAAGCTCAAATCGAGGGAGGTCCATAGAGCAATTCAGGAGAATTAAAGTTACAATAAACATCCAGTTAGCATCACTGAGTCACAAGGAAGCTTTTGGGATCATCCATACAAGCCCAGGTGCTCTCTAACTTCCTCACGACCTTCATTTTCAGAGGTAAGTTTCTCAACTCCACCTCTTTGATTCGTGTATCTTTCTGGCTAAAACTCAACACCATTCTATTCAGCATCATAAGAGGATTAAAAACCCTCTATCATCAGTCATTTATGCTTCAGTATAGTCATTTAATTTGAATTCCAAATTTTAGGGTTCTTCACGTATTTTAGATAATTCAGTAGATATAGTTAATATAAATTCATAATAGTTACATATCTAGAATCGTGAGTGAATTTAGAGCAAGTTTGGTCTTTATATCGTTGCAAATGGTTGAGAATTGAGAGAGTTCAGAAATTCAAATTGTTAGAGCTTGAGGAAGAAGATGACAATGGTGGTGGCGCGCAAATTTCAAATCTGAGGGCCAAGTTTATTTTATTTTGAATGGTTTGTGTTTTACAAACGAATTCATCGTTTGCCCTAGTGGCCTCACATGCGCTCTTAGTCTCCTCATGCCCAAGGTCTGGGGTTCGAATCCCCCTCGCCTCAGACCTTTTGATTTTATTTTCTTTTTTTTGCTCCTATACACTTGAGCAATATATGAATTGCCTTGAAGCCAGTTTGCTATCACCACACGCGCGTTGGCTCAGTGGTGTTTGTTTTGAGTGTGTGACCTAGAGGGCGTGGGTTCAAATCCTCCAAGGGCCAAACTTTTTTTTTAACACCCATTTTCTTTCATTTTTCTAACAAACTTCACACAATTAATTCACCTATCAAATTAATTCATTTTCACTTCATTTTTCACACACTTGTTATTTAATATACCTATTTTATGAATAACCAAAAAAATCATAAAAATATTATTTATTTCATGTATTTTAAATAGGTTTAAAATAGTATGTTTTAAATGTTTTCTTAAACACTTTAAAATATATATTTTCATTTTATTTTAAACTAATTACTTTGTGAATAATTTTATGATGAAACCCTATTTATTTAGGTCTTAATTAGGTATAGATTTCATCTTTGCCTTAATTAAGTTGACTTTTGTCAATATTCAAAACTGTTTTCAATCTCCGATCAAACAGACGATTAAGGTTTTCAAACAACAAAACCTTATATCATTTCAATCATTTTCAACTGTTTCTCATAACAGTGAATCATTTTCAAGTGGGCCTCTAATAGAGTGTAAGTCCCAACACCTTCTTCTCTTCTTAGCTTGTTTTCAAAACTGTATTTTCAAAATCTCCTTTCTGTTTTCAAAACATTCTTCTGGTATTTGAAGGGCATTATTCCCGGTGAAACTCTTCAGATACCTATGTGACCTTTGTCCATCTTCACTTCTTCTGTTTTAAAAAAAAAAAACATTAACTGTTTATCATATATATATCCAACTGTTATCCACCAATTACTGTTGAGGCTCTGTACATACTTCTTCAAAGGCCTCCACTCCATCCAGGTTAGGCTTTACAAGCTTTCAATTTACAGTCTTTATTTAAATTACTGTCAAATATAGAACTGTGCATATATATATATATATATATATATATATATATATATATATATATATATATATATATATATATATATATATATATATATATATATATATATATATTAGTTTAGAACTACGTTTGAGTATAAACCCTAGGACAGTTAAACTATATATATATTATAGGAATATGACCTAGGATTGAGAATGTCTTCCCGGTGAAGGCTCTTTCCTAATTAGAGATCTGTAGTTCAAACCCCCAAGATGAATTATTCCCGGTGAAACATCTTGGCAAAAACCTTAGAATCCAAAAAAATAGGGCACATCCACCCAAGAGGAATTATTCCCGGTGAAACCTCTTACCCATTTGCTTAAAGCCAAAATAAGTTCAAAACTACATAGCTTTCTCTTGTGCTATAACAAGGACCCTCGATTAGCCTCCTCTTGGGCTTTGTACAAGGACCCACAGGCTTCTTAAAAGCATTTCCAGCTTCCTCTTGAGCTTGTATACAAGGACCCATCAGGTTTCTTATAAACATAGGAATAGGTCTTTAGTCACCTTTTAACATACCCTGGTGAGTTTCTTCCATTTTAAACCAGACTTTAAACAAGCTAAGTTTGTCTCAATTTTACATTGAGTACACCTTTTGGAATGAGAGACATGGACAGTCTCTGTCACCCTTATCCTCATCAATCTTCCTTAGCAGAGTCTAGGATCCATGTTTTTCTTATCCTCAGTGAGTGTCAGCCTTCATCTTGGGCTTTAAACAAGAAGTCTCATTAGATAATCTTTCTGCCATTCATCTTAATAAAAACCCCTGGAAAGGGTTAGCCTCCAATTCATTCTTTCATCTTAATAAAAACCCCTGGAAAGGAGATTCATTTCTCTTAGGAGATAATTTCCCCAAAAGAGTCAAAACCCCTGGAAAGGGTCAGCCTCCAAAAAACATGACAAAAATCAGTCTTTTAACAGATGATTCTACCAGCTGAGTCAAAATCCCTGGAAAGGGTTAGCTTCCAAAAATCAGTCTTTTAATAAATAAATCCTTCAATAGAGTCAAAACCAACAAAAACAGTTAGCCTCAACCTTGGGCTTCATACAAGGCACCAAAACAATAAAACTCCCTGTTAATAGTCAACCTCAACCTTGGGCATTGTACAAGGCAGATAATAGAGTCTCCCCTAGTAAGTCCTTCATTGTTCAGTAGCCACAACCTTGGGCTTTGTACAAGGCAGATAAAACCATATTTCATGTGTCAAAGATTCCTAACATCTAGGATCTTTTCCCATAGAGTCATTCATACTCAGTTTATTTAAGAGTCCGCCACAACCTTGGGCTTTGTACAAGGCAGAAAATGATGTTTCCCTAGCTAGAGTCAGCCTCAATTCTGGGCTTTGTACAGAACACCAAATAAAATCCATCCAAATAAACACTCCCCAAGTAGAGTCAGCCTCAATTCTGGGCTTTGTACAGAACACAAAAATACCCTGTAATTAATCCCCAGTGGAGTCATCTCCCAGAGTCAATAAATAATAATTAATCAATTAAAAAGCCTCAAGCTTGGGCCTCATACAAGCCAGCTAAAAATCAAATCTTTTATACAGTAGATAGACATAGCTTATCTCTATAGAGAGATCTTTCTTCTATCTCACCACATTCAAACAAACAAACATTACATTTCATTTCATTTTAATCAAGTCTCCCATTTAGGATTTTGAAAGGCATGAGCTGGCAGTAAAACCCAGACATGTGGTAACTTTCCCTAATTTGGATGAGCATTTTTCTTTCATTTAAGAGGCATTTGACTGGTATACTTGCACATACACAAGTAAGGTCCCCCTCTTGAATGAAATGAATTCAGTTATTCTGTCACTCTTTTAAATGTTTGTGGTGGAATAGTAGAAATACCTCTCTATAAAGATGACTTCATGTCTCTTTACTGTAAACAGAGATTAAATTCAAGCTTCAACCTTGAGCTTCAAGCAAGGCACCCAAAAACAATTAATAATTAATTAGTTCCCCGAACTACATTAAGCTCTGACTTCCATTAGGGATATGTAGGCATGAGGTTCACAAGGAATCTCAGCGAGCTAATAAAATACCAAAAATAGTCAGTCTGTCTGTCTGTCTTTCTTTTATTCAATTCAATTCCTTCTCCTAATACAAAGGAGAAACTTTCCCAATAATCATTAGCAGCACAAACACATTTAGACACAGAGAAGGTTCCTGTAGAGTACTACAGATATGTAGGGTGTTTAAACACTTCCCTATGTATAACCGACCTCCCGGACTCCAGAATTTCTAGTCTAGGTGAAATCCCCACACTTAGCAAACTCCTAGGGTTTAGTTGAGATCTTTTTTCCCCTTTCCTACTCGTAGGACAAATAAGAAAGTTCGTGTGATATCGTAGGAAGAACTGAAACAAAATTCATCCCACCACGGGCGCATTCTCCTTCCAAATTTCGCGTGAAGGGTCTAGCGTGCCGTCCTCCCAAGTGAAACGGGGAGGTAAAAAAAACGACACCACACCTATTAAGTGCTTCAAGTGTGGAGAACCTGGACATCGCATTCACGAGTGCAAAAGTGCGGAAAAGAATTGTTATAAATGTGGAAAGGCAGGTCACATTGCTATTGAGTGCAAAGGGAACACTGTAACTTGTTTCAACTGCGGAGAAGAAGGTCACATTAGTCCTAAGTGTCCTAAGCCGAGGAAGAATCAAGCTGGTGGTAAGGTGTTCGCCTTATCTGGTTCCGAGACTACTCCAGGGGATCGGTTGATTAAAGGTACGTGTTTTATCCATGGCACTCCTTTAATTGCAATAATAGATACTGGAGCAACTCACTCGTTTATTTCATTGGATTGTGCTAAACGCCTGAACTTGGAAATATTTGATATTAATGGAAGTATGATCATTGACACTCCTGCGTCGGGTTCAGTGACTACTTCGTTTGCTTGTTTGAACTGTCCAATTGATATTTTTGGTAGAGAATTCGGAATGGACTTAGTGTGCCTTCCGTTGGAACAACTTGATGTTATCCTGGGCATGAATTGGTTGCAATTTAATCGGGTTCATATCAATTGTTTCACGAAGACAGTTATTTTTCCTGAAGATGCCAGTGTTGAGTATTTAGCGATGACTGCTAGACAAGTGGATGAAGCAATGAAGGACGGGGTTGCCGTGTTTATGTTGATTGCATCCATGGAAGTGAAAAAGAAAGCGGTGAGTAGTGACTTACCGGTAGTATGTGAATTTCCAGAAGTTTTCCCAGAAGATGTGAGAGAGTTACCGCCAGAAAGGGAGGTAGAATTTGCTATTGAATTAATTTCTGGAACTAGTCCTGTGTCGATGGCACCTTATCGTATGTCGGCATCGGAATTGGCTGAGTTGAAGAATCAATTGGAAGATTTACTTGAGAAGAAATTTATTCGTCCTAGTGTTTCACCGTGGGGTGCACCGGTGTTACTAGTGAAGAAGAAAGAAGGCTCAATGAGGCTGTGTGTGGATTATAGGCAACTGAATAAAGTTACTATCAAGAATCGGTATCCATTGCCGAGGATTGATGATTTAATGGATCAACTGGTTGGTGCGAGCGTGTTCAGCAAAATTGACTTGAGGTCGGGATATCATCAGATTCGGGTGAAGACGGACGATATTCAGAAGACGGCATTTAGAACGAGGTATGGCCATTACGAATACACAGTGATGCCATTTGGAGTAACTAATGCGCCGGGGGTTTTCATGGAGTATATGAATAGGATCTTCCATCCTTACCTGGATCAGTTCGTGGTGGTATTTATCGATGATATTCTAATATATTCTAAGAGTGAAGAAGAGCATGCGGAGCATCTAAGAGTAGTATTGGAACTATTGAAGGAAAATAAACTTTATGCGAAACTGTCAAAGTGTGAGTTTTGGCTAAGTGAAGTAAGCTTTCTTGGGCATGTAATTTCTAAGGATGGTATTGCTGTTGACCCAACGAAAGTAGAAGCAGTGTCTCAGTGGGAAGCTCCGAAGTCAGTTTCCGAAATCCGTAGTTTCCTTGGTCTTGCGGGTTACTATAGAAAGTTCATTGAAGGTTTTTCAAAGTTAGAGTTGCCGTTAACTAAGTTGACTAGGAAGGGTCAAGCCTTCATCTGGGATTCGAAATGTGAAGAAGGATTCCAAGAGTTGAAGAAGAGGTTGACTAGTGCGCCGATCTTGATTTTGCCGAGCCCGGCGGAATCTTTTTTTGTTTATTGTGATGCTTCATTGATGGGATTAGGAGGTGTACTGATGCAGAATCAACAGGTAGTCGCTTATGCATCGAGACAACTCAAAGTGCATGAGAGAAATTATCCGACTCATGACTTAGAGTTGGCGGCAGTGGTATTTGTGTTGAAATTGTGGAGACATTACCTGTATGGTTCGAGATTTGAAGTATTTAGTGATCACAAGAGCCTGAAGTATCTCTTTGATCAAAAAGAGCTGAATATGAGACAAAGAAGATGGTTAGAGTTCCTCAAGGATTATGATTTTGGACTGAACTACCATCCGGGTAAAGCAAATGTGGTTGCCGATGCTTTGAGTAGGAAGTCCCTGCATATGTCTATGCTTATGGTGAGAGAATTGGATTTAATTGAACAATTCAGAGATTTGAGTTTAGTATGCGAAGACACTCCTGTCAGTGTTAAGTTGGGTATGCTGAAGCTGACTAGTAGTATTCTGGAAAAGATTCGAGAGGGTCCGAAAGCTGATGTAGAGTTGGTTGATAAGTTGACTCTGATTAACCAAGGCAAAGGAGGTGAATTCAGAATCGATGAGAACGGTATTATGAAGTTTGGCAATCGTGTTTGTGTTCCTGATGTTTCCGAATTGAAGAAGAGTATTCTTGAAGAAGGACATTGTAGTGGATTGAGTATTCATCCTGGTGCTACCAAGATGTATCATGACTTAAAGAAGCTGTTTTGGTGGATTGGAATGAAAAAGGAAATAGTTGAATTTGTCTATGCTTGTTTGACTTGCCAGAAGTCGAAGATTGAGCATCAGAAACCGTATGGAGCTATGCAACCGTTATTTATTCCGGAATGGAAGTGGGATAGTATATCTATGGATTTTGTTTCTGGTTTGCCGAGGACGGTGAAGAATTGTGAAGCTATTTGGGTTATTGTGGACAGGTTGACAAAGTCTGCTCACTTTATACCAATGAGAATGGATTACCCGATGGAAAAGCTGGCTCAATTGTATATTGAGAAGATAGTGAGTTTACATGGTATTCCTTCGAGTATCGTGTCAGATAGAGATCCAAGGTTTACATCCAGATTCTGGGAAGGTTTGCAGAAGGCTTTGGGTACTAAGCTAAGATTGAGTTCTGCTTATCATCCGCAGACGGATGGACAGACGGAAAGAACTATTCAGTCACTAGAAGATTTGTTGCGTGCTTGTGTGTTGGAAAAAGGCGGTGCTTGGGATAGTTATCTACCCTTGATCGAATTTACCTACAATAATAGTTTTCACTCGAGTATTGGTATGGCCCCGTTTGAAGCGTTGTATGGTCGGAGGTGTAGGACGCCTTTATGTTGGTATGAATCTGGCGAAAGTGCGGTGATTGGGCCGGAGATTGTTCAGGAGACAACAGAAAAGATTAAGATGATCCAGGAGAAGATGAAGACTTCTCAGAGTCGTCAGAAGAGTTATCATGATAAAAAACGAAGGACACTTGAGTTTCAGGAAGGGGATCATGTGTTCTTGAGGGTGACTCCTACGACTGGTGTTGGTAGAGCACTGAAATCAAGGAAGTTGACTCCGCGTTTCATTGGTCCGTTTCAGATTACGGAGAGGGTTGGAGAAGTGGCGTATCGTATTGCGTTGCCACCGACACTTGCGAATCTGCATGATGTATTCCACGTGTCACAGTTGACGAAATACATTGCTGATCCATCTCATGTGATCCAAGTCGATGATGTACAGGTAAAGGATAATCTGACAATTGAAGTTTTTCCTATGAGGATTGAAGATCGGAAGGTGAAACAATTGCGTGGCAAGGAGATAGCGTTGGTCAGAGTAGCTTGGGGAGGACCAACAGGTGGAAATGTTACGTGGGAATTGGAGAGCCAGATGAAAGATTCCTACCCGGAACTCTTTGCTTAAGGTATGTTTTCGAGGACGAAAACTTTTCTAGTGGGGGAGAGTTGTAACACCCCATCAAATTCTTTATTTAATTTAATTGATTTTTGGATTAAATATTAGAATTATTTGAGTTAATTGAGAAAAATGGAATGATGTGGCTAATGGGCCAGTGTCGCTTTTAGTAGAAGGGGGTGTCAGTGGTGAAGCCCATTGCTAATGATAAGCTTATTTTCACAAAATAGAAAAGAAGAAGGATTTGTGGGAAGAGAACCAAAAAGGAGAAGAGAAGTCTAAACGTGAAAGAGCAGAGAAGCAAAGAAGTGCGACGCGAGGAAGAGCGAAGAATCAACCTTCAGGTAAGGGGGGACTCTTCCGATTAACCTCTATTATCGGGTTGTAGATGATAGGATTAAGATTTGTATGGTATTGATTCAATAGAGGAGTATGTTCTAGGTTGGGGTTTTGACATTTAGGTTCAAATTGATAAATTATGTGTTAATGCATGTTTTTGATGTTTAATTATGTTTGGATGTGTTGTTGAGGCATGAAATAACATGGAATGATTGTGAATTGATTCTATTTTTCGTGTGTGGTTGAAATGACTCGATTTGATGTATGTTTGGATGGAAATAAGTTGCTGTCAAAAGTGCTTTTTTTGCTGTCACAGGTGATGTAACCGGTTACGGTTGGGCTTGTAACCGGTTACGGCTATGAATAATGGGGTTTTTGGGCCGGTTACGGGTTCGTAACCGGTTACGGTGTTGTCCGTAACCGGTTACGGCTGAAACAGTTTTTGAAAAATTATTTTCGTAATCCGTTACGCCTTTTCGTAACCCGTTACGACTGAAGCTTTTTTTGAAAAATTATTTCCGTAACCCGTTACGCCTTTTCGTAACCCGTTACGGCTGAAGCTTTTTTTGAAAAATTATTTTCGTAACCCGTTACGCCTTTTCGTAACCCGTTACGCTGCAGCTTTTACGAAAAATATTTATCTTCAAAAATTCGTATCTTTTGAACCATAAATCCGTTTTGGATGCCGTTTTCGGCGTTGGGTCGATAATTTCGTTTCCTATCTAATAAAATATATTAGGGAGCAATAGCTCGATTTTATTAAAAAAAAATCCGGTATTTTTGGTGGTGAATTATACTTGTATGCATAAGTGATAATTGCATTTATGCGGTGGTATGCGGCAATGTATTTGCTATGTTGATGTTGTGATGAATATCAAATGGTTGCGATATGAGTATAGTGTGTGTGTTGTGGATGCATGATTATGAATCGTTGATGGATGTTGATGATGAGCATGTCTTGGTTGATTGCATGCATTTCATAATCATTACGTGGCTGGTCCTTGACGATGGTGGATCACTGGTAGCTAATTCCCATTGTGTGGAATTAGTGAGTGGGTGTCGCCGTATCCTTGACGATGGTGGATCGGTGAGATGGGTTTGTCCCATGATTGGTACCACATGCATGTAGTTGCATTGCATTAGGTGTTTGATTTATTATAACATGAATGGAAGTTGTCCAATGTTATAATGATTGTGTGTTTGATGTATGTGTGTATAGCCTGAATATACGATGACGTTGGGTGAATATTATACTGTTAATGTTTTATCGTTTATGAACTGATAACATTGTTTAATTGTGAATGAGACTCACCCTTACTGTTGATTATTTTTCAGATTGAGGAGTAGCTTTTGTACTTGGTGAGGATTAGCTCGTCAAGTAATTCGTTAGAGTCAGTCGGGTCATGCTCTTGTCGTGTAACACTGGGGACGTTATTTAGAGTTAATTGTTAAACTCTTTTGTTGGGTGTTTTATTATGGTGGTGTTTTAAGTCTATGACTTTGGTTGTTTCATTATTCAGATGTTAAAAGATATTTCCGCTGTGTTAACATGTTAATCTGAATAATTTGGTTTCACGTTCTTTTTTTTATGGCATGATATGAGTATTATTTTAATTATATGGAAGTTGTAATGCCCTTTTCATGTTTAACTCTGATTAATGTTAAACTTTTATGCGGGGTATTAGAAGGGTGTTACATCCAAGATGTACGCATCTATTTGTTAGAACAAGAATTGATCTGATCAATATTCTTAGTTTTGATGATAACATTATATATGAATTTTGTATAAGACAATGTGGTACTCTAATCCTATGCATTTTCCATTTAAGGAAATATATAAAGAGTATGCACAATTCAGCGCAAGAAACACTGACTTAGAAGGTTCAAGTATGCAACATCAGAACATGCTCTCGCAAGACATCAGATGATGGTCAAGCAGAATCAGAACATGGTCTATGAAGCATCAGAAGAACTTGAGTTCAGAAGCAGAAGCACTAAAGTTCTTATGGTATCACGCTAGAAGCACTTCAAAGTCAGAAGACAAGAAGATGCTCTGCACCAAGCTGAATGACTCTGATATTCAAACGTTGTATCTACAAACATCAGATCAGAAGCAAGTACAAGATGACAGGCTACGCTGACTGACAAAAGGAACGTTAGAAGCTATTAAAGGCAAAGTCAGTTAAAGCAGGAAAAGCAAGGCTCGAGGTAGTTGACAAAAGAGTTAAACATTAAATGCAAAGCTGTACGGATCACGCAACGCATTAAATGCTCCCAACGGTCATCTTCTCATAACGCCTATAAATAGAAGTTCTGATGAGAAGCTGAATACACAACTCTTGCGCAAAATACAGAAACACTGTCAAACTCAAAAGCTCTCAAACTTCATCTTCAACCTCACTACACTTGTAATATCTTAGTGAGATTTAAGCTTAGAACTTAAGAGAAATATCATAGTTGTGATTATAGCTTTTTAAGAAGCGTTTGAATACTCTTGTAAACATTTATTTTACATTGATTTGTAAAAGGTTCCTAGAGTGATCAAGTTGTGATCAGTAGACTCTAGAAGACTTAGAAGTTTCTAAGTGTTGATTTCCTAGTATGATCAAGGTGTGATCAGAATACTCTAGAAGACTTAGAGGGTATCTAAGTGGAAAACCATTGTAATCAAGGTTGATTAGTGGATTAAATCCTCAGTTGAGGTAAATCACTCTAAGGGGGTGGACTGGAGTAGTTTCGTTAACAACGAACCAGGATAAAAATATTGTGTTCATTATTTTTGTCTTAAGAGTTTTTAAAGTCACACTTATTCAAACCCCCCCTTTCTAAGGTGCCGGTTCTAAGGTGCAAGCACTTAACCGTGTTAGAAAAGATTCAGGAAGAGAAAAACACATAGCTTAAATGGCTGGTGAAAAAGATACATCTACATCTGGTTCTGCTGAGCAAAACAATGGAAATGGAAACAATGGCTACTCTAGACCACCAGTATTTGATGGTGAAAACTTTGAATACTGGAAAGATAGATTGGAAAGTTACTTTCTTGGTCTAGATGGTGATTTGTGGGACTTGCTTGTGGATGGTTACAAACATCCAGTGAATGCTAGTGGAGCAAGGATGTCAAGACAAGAGATAAGTGATGATCTAAAGAAACAATTTAAAAATCATCATAAGTCTAGGATTATTCTGATGAATGCTATTTCTCATTCTGAATATGAAAAGATATCAAACAGGGAAACTGCCTATGACATCTTTGAATCATTAAAGATGACTCACGAAGGAAATGCCCAAGTCAAAGAGACAAAAGCTCTTGCATTAATCCAGAAGTATGAAGCCTTCAAGATGGAGGATGATGAAAACATTGAAACAATGTTCTCAAGATTTCAAACCTTGACTGCTGGATTAAGAGTGCTGGACAAGGGATATACAAAGGCTGATCACGTTAAGAAGATCATCAGAAGCTTTCCCAGAAGATGGGGCCCAATGGTGACTGCATTCAAGATAGCAAAGAATCTGAACGAAGTCTCTTTGGAAGAGCTGATCAGCGCCTTGAGGAGTCATGAAATAGAGCTGGATGCTAATGAACCTCAAAAGAAAGGTAAGTCTATTGCATTAAAATCTTTAAATAAAAAATGCACTAACGCTTTTCAGGCAGAAGAAGAAGATTCTGAAGAATCAGAATCAGAAGAAGAAGAAGAAGATGAACTGTCCATGATCTTCAGAAGGGTAAACCAACTCTGGAAGAGTAAGGAAAGGAAGCTCAAGAACTTCAGAAGTTCTAAAAAGCCTGAAAGAGGAGAATCTTTTGGAAGTAGAAGAAATGACGAGAAGAAGGTCACGTGCTTTGAATGCACTAAGCCAGAACATTACAAGAGTGAGTGTCCAAAGCTTCAGAAGGAGAAGCTCAAGAAGAAGTTTTATAAGAAGAAAGGTCTTATGGAAACTTGGGATGATTCAGATTCATCAGAATCAGAATCAGACTCTGAAGGCGAGCAGGCAAACATTGTGCTGATGGCTACTGTGGATGCTGAATCAGAATCTACATCAGAATTAGACTCTGACTCTGATGAGGTATTTTCTGATCTATCTAGAGATGAGCTAGCTTCCATTTTAGCTAAAATTCTTGAAATCAAGGCTAAGCTTAGTATCAAGTATAAAAAGTTGAGAAAGCTCTTTGTATCTGAAACTAAGAAGCTTGAATTAGAAAATTCTGAACTTAAAGAAAAAGTTTTAAAACTATCCAAAGATGCTGAGTCATCTTCTGGTTCAGAAAAATCAATTCCAAGCTTGAACAATATTCTTAAAGAATATGACTTGAGTTTTAGGAAATTCTTATCTAGAGGTATTGGTAGAAGTCAACTTGCCTCTATGATATATGTTGTGAGTGGAAACAAGAGAGTTCGCATAAGTTATGAGGGTGAAACTCCATACAAACTTGAACCCGTAGATGATATGAAAATCACATACAAGCCATTGTATGATCAGTTCAAGTATGGCCATTCCCATGATATTAGGCTCACCTCACATGCTAAAAGCTTTCACATTACACACACAAAGAAGCATGTGACACAAAATAGAAAATATCATGTTGCTCAACCTAAGGAATATCATGTTGTACCTCCTGTAAATTATCATGCTAAACCCAAGTTCAATCAGAACTTGAGGAAAACTAACAAGAAAGGACCCAAGAAAATGTGGGTACCTAAGGAGAAGATAATTTCTGTTGCAGATATCCTTGGCAACAAAGAAGAAAAAGCAAAACATGTCATGGTACCTGGACTCTGGGTACTCGCGGCACATGACGGGAAAAAGGTCTATGTTCCAAGACCTGGTGCTTAAGTCCGCTGGAGAAGTCAAGTTTGGAGGAGATCAGAAGGGCAAAATTATTGGCTCTGGAACCATAAGTACTGGTAACTCTCCTTCCATATCTAATGTACTTCTTGTAGAAGGATTAGCTCATAACTTATTTTCCATAAGTCAATTAAGTGACAATGGTTATGACATAATCTTCAATCAAAAGTCTTGCAAAGCTGTAAGTCAGAAGGATGGCTCAATCCTATTTACAGGCAAGAGAAAGAACAACATTTACAAGATTGATCTTCAAGATCTTAAGAATCAGAAGATAACTTGTCTTATTTCTGTTAGCGAAGAGCAATGGGTCTGGCACAGAAGATTAGGCCATGCTAGTTTGAGAAAGATTTCTTAGATTAACAAACTAAATCTGGTCAGAGGACTCCCAAATCTGAAATATAAATCAGATGCTCTTTGCGAAGCATGTTCGAAAGAGAAGTTTTCCAAACCAGCATTCAAGTTTAAGAATGTTGTTTCTTCCTCTAGGCCGCTGGAACTTCTGCACATTGATCTGTTTGGCCCAGTCAAAACAACATCTGTCAGAGGGAAGAAATATGAATTAGTCATCGTAGATGATTATAGCTGTTGGACATGGGTAAAGTTCTTGAAACACAAGGATGAGTCTCATTCAGTGTTCTTTGACTTCTGCACTCAGATTCAATATGAGAAAGAGTGTAAAATCATAAAGGTCAGAAGTGATCATGGTGGCGAATTTGAGAACAGATTCTTTGAGATTTATTTCAAAGAAAATGGTATTGCCCATGATTTCTCTTGCCCTAGAACTCCACAGCAAAATGGAGTTGTAGAGCGAAAGAATAGGACTCTACAAGAAATGGCCAGAACCATGATCAACGAGACCAATATGACTAAGCACTTCTGGGGAGAAGCAATAAATACTGCATGTTATATTCAGAATAGAATCTCCATAAGACCTATTCTTAATAAGACTCCTTATGTATTGTGGAAGAACAGAAAGCCCAACATTTCATATTTTCATCCTTTTGGATGTATTTGCTATATTATGAACACTAAGGATCATCAGAGTAAGTTTGATTCTAAGGCACAAAAGTGATTCCTTCTTGGATATTCTGAACGCTCAAAAGGCTACAGAGTATACAATATTGAAACATTTATTGTTGAAGAATCAATCAATATCAGATTTGATGATAAGCTTGGTCTTGAAAAGCCAAAGCAGTTTGAGAATTTTGCAGATATTGAAGTCTGTGACTCAGAAGCTGAAGAACCCAGAAGCAAGGCGTCAGAAGATCAAGTTGCTGCTTCATTGGAAAATCTCAGAATTTCTGAAGAGCCAACTATCAGAAGATCTTCCAGACTCACTTTTGCTCACTCAGAAGATGTTATTCTTGGAAAGAAAGAAGATCCTATCAGAACCAGATCATTCCTTAAGAACAATGCAGAATGTCAATTAGGTCTTATTTCTCTGATCGAGCCAACTTCTGTTGATCAAGCTCTAGAAGATGCAGACTGGATAATTGCCATGCAAGAAGAACTAAATCAGTTTACAAGGAATGATGTGTGGGATCTTGTTCCTAGACCAAAAGGATTTAACATCATTGGAACCAAGTGGGTCTTCAGAAACAAGCTAAGCGAAAAAGGAGAAGTTGTAAGAAACAAAGCCAGACTGGTTGCTCAGGGATATAGTCAGCAAGAAGGCATAGACTATACAGAAACCTTTGCACCAGTGGCCAGGTTAGAATCTATTCGCTTATTGATTTCTTTTGCCACTCTGTTATGCACTCGGTTTTTTACCGTACCTCTCGCGGAGAGATACGCGAACTGACTCTTTTCTTTCTGCTTTTGTGTTTTTGAAAATCAGAGAGTCGCCACCGAGTTTTATTTTATCCAATTAAGGAAAGGTTTATAAAAGAAACAGAAAAAGACCTTTAAGAAATTCTGGGTAAGGGGGTAGGTTATACAAAGGGAAGGTATTAGCACCCTTTGTATCCATGGTTATCCATGGGCTCTTTAATTTGCTTAGCTCACTTCTTTTGAATCACTTTTCTATTGCCTTGAAATGCTTGTGTGTGGTTTCAAATACCTTTGTAAATTGACTTTGTAATGATCATTGTGCGGATGTATACAAAGTGTTTTTATCTTTCAAAAGATGTTTTTGAAAAAAAGAACGTTAACTTCGTAATGATCCTCGTTAGGATATATACAAAGTATTGTCTTTTTGAAAGTTTTATTTTGAAAAACAATGATATATGAGAGATTTGTTTGTTTTGATCTGAGCAAGCAAATTAGGAGGTCTACCCTAAGTTATAAGGTCTTTTCCTATTTTCTTTAAAAAACTATCCTTTTACCGTATGTAAACGAAAGTTCGATTTTGCATTTGAAACAGTAGAATTTGAATTTGATCTTTGAAAAGAGTAAAAGAGGGATTACCCTAAGAGGTGCAAGTGTGATTGTGTTTTGATTTAGATATTTTATCTTTTGAAGTTAGTGATCTAACGATTCAATTTTAATCTTTGGCATACACGCAGTTTTATATGTACTGGAATTTAAAATGCGGAAATGTAAAATGCGGAAAGTAAATCTACGCTATTACATCGATTTTGCGGGAAATGTAAACTACGCTATTTACATGAATTTGACAACCTATACACTTGATCTATGAATTTAAATTGCAAGAAAATAAAAGAAATATTTTTGGATTTTTTGATGAGTGATTTTAATTAGAATTAGTGCATGATTAATTTAATTAAAATGAGAAAAAGATGGAAATAAAATTTAAACCTAAAAATTAAGTTTAAAATATGTTCAAAATGCTTATTAATTAATTTTAAAACAAAACTAATTTTTTTGGAATTTTTGAAATTGATTTTGAAATTATTAAGTTAAATAATCATATAATTATATAAATAATTACATAAATAATTAAAACGTAAAGAGAAAATTATTCTACATATGTACAAAATTAGCCTATAATATATAAACTATATTTAATATAAAAAACAATTTTTTTATGATTTTTTGATTGGTTAAAATAATTAAAAGATAAATATATACATATTATCTAATTAATTATACAAAATATTTAAATTATGAAGAAAAATAAAATATTTTTATATATCAGAAAATAAAGTATTATTTTATCAACTTAAAAATATTTTTTTGTGTATTTTTTGATTTTTAGAACTATTTTAAAATAATTTTATAAAGAAAATTAAATAAAAATAGAAAATATATAAACAATGATCTGGTGTGGTTATTAAATGAAGTCCATGATGGGGGTGCGCGTTTTGATGCGTTGGATTGATAGATGGATGGATCTGATGGTCACCAGCATGAGGGATCATAACACGTGACACACCTGCAAAAC
Source organism: Vicia villosa (assembly GCF_029867415.1). Taxonomy (NCBI): domain Eukaryota; kingdom Viridiplantae; phylum Streptophyta; class Magnoliopsida; order Fabales; family Fabaceae; genus Vicia; species Vicia villosa. The sequence continues at coordinate 24,756 of NW_026705520.1, forward strand.
ACTGAATCCAAGGTTAATTTAAAAAAACACGCGCGCGCCCTCCAGCCAATCAGAGGACGCCACGCATCATCTTCTTCATCAGGATGGATCTTTTACACCTTTCATTTGCAGGTGGTGTAAAAACTCCAACCTATTACACATGTTGAGAATAGCGAATACAAGCAAACAACAATATAAATTTGGCGCGATGCCATGGTTCAGTTCGTTTTGTTCATACGAGTTTAATGGTACCATTTAGAACTTGTAGTTTTGCATAGATCGTAAAGCCCTAATTTTGAAAGCAAGAACCCTAAAATGGTAGTTCCTCGTATAGGTGTCCAAACTTCAATTAAGTTTCCAGAAATGATCAGAACCTCAAACTAAACTTAAATATGAGTCTACATCTTGCTAAACATGCATGTGTGATGAGATTTTTGTAAGTTTTAGTTCGAGCAAACCGTGAGGTATAGGTATGTGTTCTTGATGATTCAAGGCTTGCAATTGATCTGGTTATGTTTAGTGAGGGTCAGGGAACGTGTTTGAGTAATTAATTTGTATTGAAACAAGCTAGAAATTAAAATTCGAATTTTAAATTTCTTTGAAAAATTCAAGTTGATACAAGGTTGATACAAGCAAGACTTGGGCTTTGAATTCGTGTCTCCTCTATTACTGAAGTGTGATACTTCATTTTTAGGCAAAGATGTGCTTAAAAACTAAGCTAGAAGCATTAAGTGCTTTTGTTGAATTTTGGAATTTTTTAATATATGTAGCTTTGAATTCAAGCCACCATAGCTTGATTTTTCCACACCTCTTCTGCTGTACTTCTCTTGGGGCAGAGTATTGAATGATCTTTGATGAGTCATGCTTAGAAACTAAGCTACACATTATCCTTCCATTTTCCTTTTTTTTAATTTAATCTTATATGATAAAATTAAACCAAAAAAAAAGAACAAAAATGATGTGGGCTTTGTCTTGGTCGTGGGAGGCCCTTCTCATTATGGGAAACATGTTTGGATCATGGAAATTGGGTTTCATTTGGAAGAAAAACATTTTTGATCAATGTTGATTTCATGCATTTTCCCAAAAAATGGTCAACTTCAACAAGGCATAAATCCCTCAATTTTTATCATATGAAGGAGATCTTGTACTTTTTGGAAACCTCAAAGAGTCCTATAACCAATGTCTTTGGTCTCATATCAAAATAATTTTCCATGCTCCTTGTGTATCCTTTTGAAAAAAGTGACTTTTTGTTGACTTTGAAAATGACCTGTAATGTCTTTGTCCATATTTTTCAAATGGTGAATCTAATGATCATGGGACCAATTGCATTTGAAAGATAATTGAATTTCCTTCAAAATGAGCTTTGGTTTGAATTTTTTGGATGAAGGATGAGAGAGTTATGACCAGTCAAAGTTCAGTTGACTTTTTAGGAGAAAACCCTAATTTTGAAACTTCGGGTTTTGTTGATTTTTGATCTTTCCTTGATGAATTATGATCAACCAATGATCAAATGATGAATCCTTTGACAAAATATGGATGTTGACAAAAAATTTCATTTTTGACTGTCTGTTGACTTTTTTGGTCAAACGGGTCGTCTGTTGACTGTTTGAGCTGCTGACTGTGCGTCAGAGCGAATTGAAGTTTGAAAATTTGTATGATGGTACTTTGAGATATATGGAGGTCCATGAAATCCATTTGAGGTCTCAAAAACTTGTTCTCCTGAAAAAAACAAGAAACCCTAGTTAGGGACCGTTTGTGTAGGAGACAGTTAAGCGTACCTGATTTTTGTGCAGTGCTGAGTATCTGCTAATCATGTGATATTCAGAAGACTTCTAGGACAAAAATCTTGGAATTTTTAATGCAAAAGTTTTCTTTGATTGATGGTACAAAACACGGAGAATTGCACTGTCAGCGGTTTGACTGTCAACTGACTATTCAGGCATGTAGTAGTTAAAGTGAAAATTCAACAGTTAAAGTTAATATTTTTGTTGTTTTTGTTTTTAGTTTTGTTTTGTGTTAATGATGAAAATTTATTTACATGACTTGTTAGAAAAACACAGACGTAATAAATAAATAATATGTACTGTATGCGAGCAAAATTACCGATAATAACCCTGAAAATCATTTAATGCACAGGAAAATAAATATTTAACTAGCAGAAAACACACAAAATATTATCTGGATAATTAAGAAACAATATGACAAATAGTACGACATTTAATACTGACAGTGCAAATATTACATACTATAATGAACAGTACGACGAGTAAACGGTACATTAAGAAATAAGAGATACGACAAACTTTAGGAATGACGATTAATAACCCATGCTACAAACAGTAACATGTAGATGATTGGGAGTGTCAACATCCCAGGTCCACATTTTTCAGGGCAATGCAGACAGAAGAAGGACATGATTACCACCACGACGGTGATGATCATAAGAAAACACGTCTCTATCCGCTTCGCCATTTTTACCGGGGGAAGAAGAGAGAATGAATATGAAGTAGAAATTTGAGAGATGAGTTAGTATTTGATGTGAGATTTTATGGAAAAAATGAGAAGTATTTATAGAATGAAAAGAAAGATAGAGACGTTGGGGAATGAAGTGATTCCGTACAAAAGGTAAATTTGAGTGGAAGTAAGATTTGAAAGAAAGTGTATGATAGTGTTGGAAAAAAGAGAGATGTATAGAATAAAGTTAGGATTTGATTTTTGAAAGAAAGAGATTTGAAAAGAAAGGAAAAGATTTTGAAAATAATGGAATATAGTACAAAAATTAGTGGGAAACAAAAGATAATAATAATATACTTGTTACCAGTACTGTCTGAATCCCCGAACTATGCGTCTGCAAAAGATTTAACTCTGTACCAATTGCGTCAGTACTATTTATCTGTAAATAAATATCAAATAAATAGCGTGTGTGAAGTAATAAACAGTAATTGGCGTTTGCGTAAGAATAAATCCAACAGCGAGCCAAAATACCGTATAAGAAAAATTCTAAAAACCAAGTATTCATAAATCAGGATATGAAAATCCAAGATTATATGAAACTCTTAATTTTTAGATTGAAGTTTTCTTGAAAAAAGATGCGGGCAAATTTTGGGGTATAACAGTTGCCCCTATTCAATCTTCTTAAACCTGAAGAGATTGTTTGAAATCTGAAGGTAGAAGATGATTGAATATTTTAGATGCCCTAAAAATTTGCACTTACCTCCACCGGACGTGATGTTGGAAATTGCATTTGAATGTTGTATGAGAAATGTTGTTGGCAGATTGAAACATTACCTGAGATGGGCTTTCAGATACCACCTGGCATATGTATTTGATGGTTTGTTCACCAGAATGAATCCATTGATTATATCTTGATGAAGGATTTGAAAACCTCTGCGTTGACTGTTTCGGAACCGTCTAAGGTTACCGCTTTAAGTCTAGGAGGATGATCGTTACGGAACTGTCCAAAGTTTTTCCGCTTTAGATTTTGAAAGTTGATCATTGTGGAACCGTCTGAGGTATTAGCTTTAGATCTTCGATGGTAGATCGTTCTGGAACCGTCTGAGGTATCAGCTTTAGATCTGTGTTGGTATGTTTTTGAGTTGATAGGTGATTCGTAAGGAGAGATCTCTTCAGAATGAATCTTCGGCTTGATTATATCTGCGAGGACTGCTTATCTGAATAGAGTTCAAGGGGAACACTGCATGTGATTGAGAACATTTTTGCTGAAGACATCCGTCTTCCTGAAAAAATCAAGTTAGTGATATGCAATGTTTATGATGTATGTAATGTATGAGATTCTCGAACTAAAGGAGAAATATGCATGTTATGTATGCGTTTGTTATGAAACATTATATGCTATGTATGAATATGTGTATGATGTATGATGTACGATGTATGATGTATGATGATGTATGACTTATGCAGTCTTGAGCGTATCAAGCTTCTGGTTGGGAAAATAAATGAAGGCATTGTGATCGTTGATGATTTTTTGTCGTCTTGTTTGAATACCCTCGGCTGGGGACCTTCTTTGAGCACCAGGGTGCTCTGTTGAAGGATCTTTGACTACCGCTCGGGGATGAAAGGTAATTTGAAAATTCTGACTTTGATGCCCTTTTAAAATGGGAATGAGGAAGATGCATAATCCTCCGATGCACTATTTGACCAAGTCCTGGTGTGGAGATCACACCTTTTGGGGATAGCAATCTGGAATAACCCTGCTGGGGAATAAGATTTCTCGAATCACTTTGTTGGAGAGAAAAATCTCATTGAGGAATTTGCTGAGAAATGCATCTCTGTTGGGGATTTTTCTTCTAATGCTGGTTTCGGGATGATGTCCAAATGATCGGGACATTACCTGAATGCTATTCCTGTTTTTCCTGGTAAACATCAATCATATTCAAATGCACATGTTCATTCAAAATTATCATTGGGATGTTTACGTATTCAAAACAGAAAAAGTGAAAATGTTGATTTTGAGCCTAAGCTGCATTGATTTTTGAAAAAGAGCCATGATAGGCTGATTAGTACAAGGAGACAAAAATCCTAGTAGTAGGAAATTGTCATAAAGCTTTGGAAAATATTTATAAAGTGAAATAGCTATGTGAAAATAATCCAGTCAAGTTTCAATTCTGCTATTGCCAATCTGTCTTCGAGCATCTCATCCCTCACTTGTTGGAAGAAACTAATTGGACTGATCGGTGTCTTTGATGTGTTGAATCTTGAAGGTGAGTAGGCCGCTGAGCGGAACATAGTTGTATGCTTTATTCCCTAACTTTTGCCTAGGCTGCCTTTTCAGGTTTTCAGCCTACCGGGATAGCATTATTTAGTCTCTAACTTTTGCCTGGATCGCCCTTTCGGGTTTTCAATCCACCGAGACGCTCATTTTTTTGCCTAAGTTGCCCTTTGAGGTTTTCAACTTAGCGAGCTTTTCTTTAAGCGAAGTACTTTTGACTATGTCCGCATTCACAGGGTGTGGGAAATCCTCGCCATCCATGGTGGTAAGCAACATGGCTCCGCCGGAGAATATTTTCTTGATTATAAACGGTCCCTCATAAGTGGAAGTCCACTTGCCCCTGGGGTCACCTTGTGGTAAGATGATGCGTTTGACAACCAAACCACCGGTTTGGTATGCCTGACTCTTGACTTTCTTGTTGAAGGCTTTGATCATACGCTTTTGGTACAACTGACCATGACAAATAGCTGCGAGTCTCTTCTCATTAATCAAGTTTATCTGGTCCAATCGAGTCTGAATCCAATCGTCTTCATCTAGATCGGCTTCTTTCATAATCCTTAGGGAAGGAATTTCAACTTCAATTGGAAGAACTGCCTCCATACCGTAGACTAAGGAGAATGGAGTTGCCCCTGTTGAAGTACGCGCAGATGTGCGATAACCATGAAGAGCAAAAGGTAACATCTCATGCCAGTCTTTGTAGGTTACTGTCATCTTTTGTATGATTTTCTTGATGTTTTTATTGGCAGCTTCCACCGCGCCATTCATCTTTGGTCGATATGGAGAAGAATTATGATGTTTGATCTGGAACTGTGTGCAGAGTTCAGTAATCATTCTGTTGTTTAAATTTGTGCCATTGTTTGTGATGATCCTTTCAGGGATGCCGTACCGACAAATGAGATTGTGCTTGATAAATCGGGCCACAACATTTTTGGTGACTGAAGCAAACGAAGCTGCTTCTACCCATTTTGTGAAGTAATCGATAGCGACTAGGATAAAGTGATGTCCGTTGGAGGCAGTAGGCTTGATTTCTCCAATCATATCAATACCCCACACTGCAAAAGGCCAAGGAGCCGTCAGGACGTTTAACGGGACTGGAGGTACATGTATTTTGTCAGCATATATCTGGCATTTGTGATAGGTTCTGGAGTGATGATGGAAGTCTGTCTCCATGGTAGACCAGTAATAACCCGCTCTTAGGATCTTTTTAGCCATTGTATGTCCACTTGAGTGAGTACCAAAGGCACCATCATGTATGTCTTCCATAATCTGTTCTGCTTCCTTCTTGTTTACACAACGAAGTAAAGTCGAGTCATGGTTGCGTTTGTATAGGGTTCCATTACCTAGGAAGAATTTGGCAGCAAATCTTCTTAGAAACTTTATGTCGTTAATGGATGCCCCTTCAGGGTATTCCTGAGCTTCGAGATACCTTTTTACTTCATGGAACCATGGTTTTTCTTCCGTTCCTTCGGCATCGATCTCATTGCAATAGGCTGGTTCATCTTGTCTGTAAATGGTAATCATTGGTGCCTCATTGTCCCACCTGACTTTGAACATGGATGACATGGTAGCTAAGGCATCAACTAGTTGATTTTCTTCGCGCGGGATGTGTTCAAAAGTGATTTCTTCGAAATAAGGAATCAGACTCAGCACATATTCTTTGTAAGGAATTAGATTCGGGTGCTTTGTGTCCCATTCCTCTTTGACCTGATAAATTACCAGCGCCGAGTCTCCGTAGACCTCCAGGAATTTGATTCTTAGATCGATTGCAGCTTTGAGACCTAGAATACATGCTTCGTACTCGGCTATATTGTTAGTGCAATTGAAGCATAATCTGGCAGTGAATGGTGTATAACCTCCTGCAGGGGAAATGATCACAGCTCCGATGCCATTGCCAAGTGTATTAGAAGCTCCATCAAAAACCATAGTCCATCGGGATCCTGGCTCGGGTCCTTCTTCCGGTCCTGGTTGTTCGTAGTCAGTGACTAGCATAATATCTTCATCTGGGAAGTCAAAGTTTAACGCTTGATAATCATCCACTGCTTGATGAGCCAGATGATCAGCTACCACACTTCCTTTGATTGCTTTTTGTGAAGTGTACTGGATGTCTTATTCTGTTAAGATCATTTGCCATCTTGCTATTCTTCCAGAGAGAGCATGTTTTTCGAACACATACTTGATAGGATCCATTTTGGAGATCAGGAAAGTGGTGTGATTTAGCATATATTGTCTTAGTCGACGAGCCGCCCATGCTAAGGCACAGCAAGTTTTCTCGAGCAGTGTGTATCTTGTTTCACAATCGGTAAACTTTTTGCTAAGATAGTAGATTGCATGCTCCTTTCGGCCGGACTCGTCATGTTGCCCCAGTACACACCCCATTGAATCTTCTAACACTGTTAGGTACATTATCAGAGGTCTTCCTTCCACAGGTGGTAACAAGTTTGGCGGTTTTTGGAGATATTCTTTGATCTTATCAAAGGCTAATTGGCATTTGTCATTCCACCTTTCCACTTGATCTTTTTTCAACAGTTTGAAGATCGGCACACAAGTAGTGGTCATATGGGCAATAAATCGAGCGATGTAATTCAGACGTCCCAAGAATCCTCTGACTTGTTTCTCGGTACGGGGTATAGGCATTTCTTGAATGGCTTTGACCTTGGCAGGATCGACCTCAATACCTTTGCTGCTGATGATGAAACCTAAAAGTTTACCGGATCTTACTCCAAAGGTACACTTGTTCGGATTTAGTCGCAACCTGTATTTCTTGAGTCTGTCAAACAGCTTGTGCAGATGACCCAGATGTTCTTCTTCGGTGTTGGACTTTGCAGTCATATCATCGACATAAACCTCTATCTCCTGATGAATCATATCATGGAACGGAGCTACCATTGCGCGCTGATATGTAGCTCCTGCATTCTTTAAACCAAAGGGCATTACTTTGTAACAAAAGGTTCCCCAGGGTGTTGTAAAGGTTGTTTTTTCCATGTCTTCGGGTGCCATCTTGATTTGATTGTACCCTGAGAATCCATCCATGAAGGAGAATACCTTGCATTGTGCGGTATTGTCAACCAGTACATCGATGTGAGGTAAAGCGAAATCATCTTTGGGGCTTGCCCGGTTCAGATCTCTGTAGTCTATACACATTCTGACTTTCCCGTCTTTTTTAGGCACAAGCACTATGTTAGCTATCCAAGGAGGATAACTCACAACTTTCAGAAAGCCAGCATTGAATTGTTTCTCAACCTCGTCTTTGATCTTCTTTGACATATCGGGCCTACTCCTCCGCAATTTCTGCTTAACTGGAGTGCTATCTTCTTTGATTGGCAGGCGATGAACCACAATATCCGTGTCAAGGCCAGGCATATCTTCATAGGACCAGGCGAATATCTCGACGTAGTCTTGCAACATTTGAATCAGTCTTTGCTTGACACTGTTTTCTAGATCAGCCCCTATCTTGACTTCTTTCTTTTCATCGTCGCTGCTCAAATTGATAACCTCAATTGGTTCTTCATGCGGCTGTATAGTCTTTTCTTCTTGTTCTAGCAGCCTTGCAAGCTCTCTTGGTACCTCACTTTCGTCCTCAGTTTGGTAGATCAGATTTTCAAAGTCATGACGGGCAATAGCAGAATCGTTATCGACTGGATCCAAAGTGAATGTGAATCTGCATTTATTTATGTGGGTGTGTGTAAGAAAACATAGCTATTTGAAAAAATGAATAAAGCAAAGAAAGAAAAAGGATCACAAAATTTGAATATGCAAATGTCCCATGATTTTATTGAATGAACATGATCATGATATGACAAACCCTTATAAAAGGACCAGTGTGCTTCAGGCAAGGCACACGGCTTTCAAGTTCATGGTTGGATAGTACAGGAGCCATTCTTATCTTTGAACAATATAAACAACGAAAAACAGGAAATTGCATTTACTCCTGATCAAAGGAGATCACATCCTCAGCTTCCTAGTTGTTCAATCCATTGTTGTGAGTAGGGAGTATCCAGCTACTCCAGTTGCAGCTGTCTTCTTCATCTTCCACAGCATTGATTCCGTTGGTGGGGAAATGAGCCGGTGATCTTTCGGGATAAGTGATATGCTCTGCTGGATACGAGAGCCCAGGCTGAGATATCTCTGTTGGCTGAGCGAGATGCTCGATAAGATCTTCCCATCTAGTTAGAATGATGTCTTTAAGGGAGACTTGTGCATTCTGGTGAGTGGTGCACTCTGACAGAAAATAACCCTCGTTTTTTGGTATTTCCCTGGATTTTTCAAGAGTGAAATTGTCGTCGTAATGTTCATCCCATCCAGTTGGGACAATGTCTTCAATGGCGACTTGTGAGCTCGGAGGAGCGGAATATTTCACCATAAAGTCATATTTGCCACTTGGCTCTCCTAGCGTATCCCAAACTTCTTTAGGTGGATTTTGATATTTCTCAGTGATGGAACTTGTGAAACTTTTGCCATTTTCAAATTGATCACCCTATCCAGTTGGGGTAATGTCTTCCATAGCAATAAAAGAACTCTGAGGTGCGGTATATTGAAAATTATACCCGCCGTTTGGTTCTCCCGAAGTATCCCAAACTCCCATGGGAAGGGTTGGAACTTCATCTGGATATGGCTGAATGATATGGTTCAAGAACACTCCATCGTCTTCAATAGCATTTACTCCTTGGCTGATGAAATGTGACATTAATTCTCCAGAACAAGGACTTTGATCGTTCTTTTGATTTCCATTAGCATAGCCCAGGCCTAGCTTGTCGGACTTGTAAGGTATATCGAGGAGTTGTCCCCATATTGTGCAACCACCTTTTTCGATCACAGCTTTGGCATCTTTGAGAGAAGCCATAGTTGTAGTTGGAGTAGCAGAAATATGCTTGGTAGTAGAGACATCTGGAGAGACCACCTCAAAAGATTGGCAGGGAGTTTCGATGAATTCATCATCCAACTCAACATACTTGGAATTGCTCAGGTGACTAACCACATATTCCTCTTCGCCATAAACTGTGACAATCTTTCCTTTTACTGGATACTTCAACTTCTGATGTAGGGTAGAAGTTACAGCATTTGCCCCATGTATCCAAGGGCGTCCTAATAAACAGGAATATGCTGGGTGAATTTCCATTACGTAAAAGGTAGAATCAAAGATCTGAGAGCCCACTCTGATTGGGAGATTCACCTTTCCGTACACTGTTCTTGTTGACCCGTCGAAGGCTCTTACCACAACATCGCTTGGTTGTAACACAATTCCTTCGAAGTCAAGCTTTTCCAGTACTGTTTTTGGTAGCACGTTCAAAGAAGAACCGTTATGTACCAGCACATGAGATAGAGTGGTGCCATTACATTCAATAGAGATGTGTAGGGCTTTATTGTGATTCTTTCCAGCAGGGGTTAGATCAACATCAGAGAAACCGAGGCCATTATTTACTGTTAGACTGGCAACACAATTTTCAAATTGATCAATTGAAATCTCTTGTGGTACATGTGCAGCTTTCAGGAACTTCATCAGGGCCTTGGCATGAGCTTCTGAATACTTTAGCAGAGACAGCATTGAGATTTTTGAAGCAGTGTGCCCCAGTTGCTCGACAATATTGTAATCACTCTTGCAGATGATTTTCAATATTTCCTCCATTTCTTGCTTTGATGGATCCTCAACAGTGACTTCCACCGGTATTTGAACTGGTTCAACTTGTGGCTCTTTTCCTCGAGCGTTGACATCTTGATTAGGAACTGGGACCTGGACTGGATTAGTAGCAACATTTGGAGAAATTTCTGGTGAAAAGATCCTTCCACTTCTCGTAATCTTACTGGTACCCACAATATTATCAACAGTTGGAGTAGTAAAATTCAGGGCCTCTTCGGTCAAGGTATCCTGTTTAACTCCATGGACATAAACATTAGTGTCATAACTCCACGGGACAGCTTTGTCTGAGGAGTATGGAAATGGAGTCAGACTGGTAATGATTACCGATGCCACTTTGGGTGTAGCGGAAATTTTGAAAGGAGCTTTGGTAGGGATTTTCAATGGTATGTTGGAAACCACTGAGACGTCCTCTATTCTCATCCCGTTTGAAAAGACTTCACATAAAACGTCCATGGAAGGTAGCCTCTCAAACATAATGATACGGCGATTCATCCACTTTTGAATCCCCATTCTCAGATTTTCACAACCATTGGGTAGGTGTGTGCAATAAAAGCAATCAGGGTCACAACCTGGAAAGTAACCAGCTTGGATTAGCTTTCCTTTGACTTCAAGGAGCGGAGTTGACAATTCTCTCACATCATAGATGTAAACAGTGTCTATGATAGCATTGACGGTCTTGTCATGCTTCGGCATAGGTGCCGTGATGACATTTGGAGTCTTTGGAGGATCGAACTCAATTTCCCCAGCATCTATCATGTCTTGTATTTTATTTTTCAGGGCCCAACAGTGATCTGCGTCATGTCCTGGACAGTTGGAGTGATACGCACATGTTGCATCAGGGCGATAACTCGGAGAGGAAGTGTTGACATTCTTTGGAGGGTCTTTCAATGTGACCAGATCTGCTTTTAACAAATGCTGCAATGCTTGAGAGATTGGCATATTGATTCTGGTGAAATTTCTTCTTGGCGCATCTGGTCGACGCGTATATTTTGGCGGTTGATCTTTTTGAGGCGCAGATGCAGAGATCAGAACTGCCCCTACAGATTGGTGATGCTCATTCTTGCGACCTTTCTGACTTTGCATTGTATTGACCTCATTCCTCCCACTGATGGGCCTTTTTGTAGTACCAGAGGAAGAGCCTATTTGAATTTTTCCACTTTGAATCCCGCTTTCGACACGTTCTCCAGTCAATATCAGGTCGGTGAAACCTGATGATGAGCTTCCCAACAAATGGCTATAGAAAGGGCCAGTTAAAGTGCCCATGAACATGTCGACCAGCTCGCGATCAGATAAGGGTGGTTGAACCCTTCCAGCCAGATCTCTCCACTTTTGTGCATATCCTTTGAAACTTTCTTTTGGTGCCATGGACATGCCCCTTAGTTGAGTACGGGTTAGTGCAAGGTCAGCATTGTATTGATACTGTTTGTAAAAAGCAGCAGCTAACTCTTCCCAGGTATGAACTTTTGTACTTTCCAGTTGGTAGTACCACTCGAGTTGTGTACCCGACAGACTTTCTTGGAAGAAGTGAATCCACAATTTGTTATCTGCTGTATGAGGTTGTATCTTCCTTACATAGGACCTCAGATGTAGTTTTGGACAAGAAACTCCATCATACTTTGCAAAGACAGGAACTTTGAACTTTGGAGGGATAACAACATTTGAGACGAGTCCCAGATCATCGAAATCTAAACAAGGTATTTTTTGTATCTCCATAGCTTTCATGCGTTCTTCCAACTGCTGGTATTTTTCATCATCCTGTTCGTCTCCAGAATGATAATCTTCTTCATTAGAAGAGAGAGAGGGTTTGGCAGAACCCTGGTTGCTGTGATTGTCTTCTTGATCACCATCACCGACTATTTCAGCGATCGGTGGTTTTTTGGGCTTTTTGACTGGGATTTTGATCTTCCTTTTCAGGTGACTTAAGCCTACAGATCCTTTGGGCTTCTTTTTCTTCTTAATCATCAGGGCTTTCAGTTCTTGTTGCCCCTTTGCTAGTTCCAGAATTGCTACTTGAACTTGGGCGTTCTGTGCTTCGAGATTCTTGATGCTTGTTTCAGATTCCATCTCTTCTAACTGAAATAAACAGCGAGGAGATGAGAAATCCGTCATGTGAACCTGTTATGCAATGTTTATGAATGAAATGCATATGCAATGTTTTCAAGGATCTTAGAATTTAGATTTGTTAAAACAAAGGAGAAACAAACATTTATTAGTTAAACAATTTATTTCTTTTTTTTTTCTTTTGCCTCATTCGGGCTTACAAAACATGAATAAATAAAGAAAATGAAGGATCCCTCAGGTCTCCCATGGACGCTTTCTCTTTGCACCCAGGAATGTGTTGATCTGCTGTTCTTCTTGGAGTTGTCCGGTGAGCTCCAATAATCTCCTCTCATAGTCTTGACAGTGTGCTTTGAAGGTGTCTCTTTCCTCTTTTAGTTGAACCCAAGATTTCTGCAACTCTTCCAGGTCAGTTGGCATATCCGGATGTAGAATAACTTGAGGTTCGTCTCCTTCGTCTTCTGGCTCGATAGTCACAGGTAGAATAGCGGGATATGGCATGATGAATTTCTGAGCATGAGTACGCACCCATCTGAGGTAAGGTTCCATAGGAATAGAATTCCATTGCCCCAAAGTTTTTCTTTCTATTCTATAGACACTGCCCCACGCATGTATGAACCTTCGTCGATGTCTATGGGAATCATCCTCGTAATCAAACACAATGCCACGGATAATCATGTCATGAGGACCGTTTCTCCGTGCATATCCGAATTGGCGTAAAGCTAAAGAGGGATTGTAAGTGATTCCTCCCTTGATGCCAAGGAGTGGCACATTAGAGTACTCTCCACAATGGTCAATGATAGTAATGTCTCTCTGAAAGAAGTTGTTCCACCGGATATCTGAATGAGACAAAGACATAATCCTGCGAGACCATTGCATTCTTTGTTCATTTCTCAACACTGATCAGGGAAGGTGTAATGTAAACCATCTAGCCAGTAGTGGTACACAGCACATAAGAGTTCCTCGTTTCTTCATGGTACGAGTGTGTAGAGAATGTAGAATGTCTCCCAGCAAGGTCGGTACCGGGTTACGGGTTAAGAAAAGGTTGATAATGTGCACACTTATGAACTGGTCGGGATTAGGGAATAAAACCAACCCATAGATCAAAAGAACCATAACCTCCTCAAAAGCTGGATAACTTTTGTTTTCTAGTAGTAATCGAGCCTTTTCCATTAAGAACTTAGCAAGCAAACCCTGGATTCCACTCTTTGTTTCCCAATTGGACTCGATTTCTGACTTTCACAAATGTAAGGCAGCAGCAATGATTTCAGGTTTTGGAATCCTTTCTAAACCAGTGAAAGGTAATTGATCTCGAACAGGTAATCCAATTAGTTTAGAAAACTCTTCCAAGGTGGGTACTAACTGGTAATCAGGAAAGGTAAAGCAATGATGTTCGGGATCAAAGAACTGGAACAGGACCCATATCATGTCTTCTTCAAATTTTGAGGTAACCAAATGGAGTAGGTGACCGTGCTTTTCGGTGAATTGAGCATTCCTGGGAAATTCTGATATTAAGTCCTTTAGTTCAGATGGTACTGTTGAGATGTTGATTCAGATGTAATCTCTGGTGGCGGGAGCCATTACCTGCAATAACAGAACAAAGGTAAACTCTTTGATCCTTGAAATGATTAGTGAGAAAATGATATGCTTATGATGCTTATGATGTTATGATGTCAAACATGTGGCAAACACAAACAAATCAAACAATAGCCTTAGGTTTAAAGGCTTGCATGAAGTTCATAGGTGATACCCTCCCCACTGAAGTTGAGTTGGTTAAAACCTGTCCTAGAATAGTATTCGGGTTCTATGATCCTTGGAGACAACATCTCAATATGGCGCTCGGACGGCCGATCAAAAATATTCCTCGAGGATAACTAACTTCGATCAATTTTAAAGCTAGCCACTTAATAGGCCATAAGTCAAGTTCAACTAAAAGGTTCTAAGACAAATTAGTGTTTAATGACATTTCGGAAGCCTAATATACTCCTTGATTGTTTTCAAGGGACATCAGTATAAACCAAAGTATCGCACTAACGGTGACTACCAGATTAACCGTATCGGTACATGCCGTACAGTTTCCTTGGTCTATTGTCACATACTTAAGGTATCTCGAGATTCGGGTTAGAATCTTTCACACAAGCAAATACCCAAACAAACCTTTGAAAAATAGAGCAATCAAATCAAGCAATTGAAAACATCGAAGTGATCTAAACTCTAAATGTAACCCCTTTTGAAAACATTTTGTTTTTTTAGAAAGTAAGTTCCCCAGCAGAGTCGCCAGTTCTGTTATGCACTCGGTTTTTTTACCGTACCTCTCGCGGAGAGATACGCGAACTGACTCTTTTCTTTCTGCTTTTGTGTTTTTGAAAATCAGAGAGTCGCCACCGACTTTTATTTTATCCAATTAAGGAAAGGTTTATAAAAGAAACAGAAAAAGACCTTTAAGAAATTCTGGGTAAGGGGGTAGGTTATACAAAGGGAAGGTATTAGCACCCTTTGTATCCATGGTTATCCATGGGCTCTTTAATTTGCTTAGCTCACTTCTTTTGAATCACTTTTCTATTGCCTTGAAATGCTTGTGTGTGGTTTCAAATACCTTTGTAAATTGACTTTGTAATGATCCTTGTGCGGATGTATACAAAGTGTTTTTATCTTTCAAAAGATGTTTTTGAAAAAAAGAACGTTAACTTCGTAATGATCCTCGTTTGGATATATACAAAGTATTGTCTTTTTGAAAGTTTTATTTTGAAAAACAATGATATATGAGAGATTTGTTTGTTTTGATCTGAGCAAGCAAATTAGGAGGTCTACCCTAAGTTATAAGGTCTTTTCCTATTTCCTTTAAAAAACTATCCTTTTACCGGATGTAAACGAAAGTTCGATTTTGCATTTGAAACACTAGAATTTGATTTTGATCTTTGAAAAGAGTAAAAGAGGGATTACCCTAAGAGGTGCAAGTGTGATTGTGTTTTGATTCAGATATTTTATCTTTTGAAGTTAGTGATCTAACGATTCAATTTTAATCTTTGGCATACACGCAATTTTATATGTACTGGAATTTAAAATGCGGAAATGTAAAATGCGGAAAGTAAATCTACGCTATTATATCGATTTTGCGGGAAATGTAAACTACGCTATTTACATGAATTTGACAACCTATACACTTGATCTATGAATTTAAATTGCAAGAAAATAAAAGAAATATTTTTGGATTTTTTGATGATTGATTTTAATTAGAATTAGTGCATGATTAATTTAATTAAAATGAGAAAAAGATGGAAATAAAATTTAAACCTAAAAATTAAGTTTAAAATATGTTCAAAATGCTTATTAATTAATTTTAAAACAAAACTAATTTTTTTGGAATTTTTGAAATTGATTTTGAAATTATTAAGTTAAATAATCATATAATTATTTAAATAATTACACAAATAATTAAAACTTAAAGAGAAAATTATTCTACATATGTACAAAATTAGCCTATAATATATAAACTATATTTAATATAAAGAACAATTTTTTTATGATTTTTTGATTGGTTAAAATAATTAAAAGATAAATATATACATATTATCTAATTAATTATACAAAATATTTAAATTATGAAGAAAAATAAAATATTTTTATATCAGAAAATAAAGTATTATTTTATCAACTTAAAAATATTTTTTGTGTATTTTTTGATTTTTAGAACTATTTTAAAATAATTTTACAAAGAAAATTAAATAAAAATAGAAAATATATAAACAATGATCTGTTGTGGTTATTAAATGAAGTCCATGATGGGGGTGCGCGTTTTGATGCGTTGGATTGATAGATGGATGGATCTGATGGTCACCAGCACGAGGGATCATAACACGTGACACACCTGCAAAACACTGAATCCAAGGTTAATTTAAAAAAACACGCGCGCGCCCTCCAGCCAATCAGAGGACGCCACGCATCATCTTCTTCATCAGGATGGATCTTTTACACCTTTTATTTGCAGGTGGTGTAAAAACTCCAACCTATTACACATGTTGAGAATAGCGAATACAAGCAAACAACAATATAAATTTGGCGCGATGCCATGGTTCAGTTCGTTTTGTTCATACGACTTTAATGGTACCATTTAGAACTTGTAGTTTTGCATAGATCGTAAAGCCCTAATTTTGAAAGCAAGAACCCTAAAATGGTAGTTCCTCGTATAGGTGTCCAAACTTCAATTAAGTTTCCAGAAATGATCAGAACCTCAAACTAAACTTAAATATGAGTCTACATCTTGCTAAACATGCATGTGTGATGAGATTTTTGTAAGTTTTAGTTCGAGCAAACCGTGAGGTATAGGTATGTGTTATTGATGATTCAAGGCTTGCAATTGATCTGGTTATGTTTAGTGAGGGTCAGGGAACGTGTTTGAGTAATTAATTTGTATTGAAACAAGCTAGAAATTAAAATTCGAATTTTAAATTTCTTTGAAAAATTCAAGTTGATACAAGGTTGATACAAGCAAGACTTGAGCTCTGAATTCGTGTCTCCTCTATTACTGAAGTGTGATACTTCATTTTTAGGCAAAGATGTGCTTAAAAACTAAGCTAGAAGCATTAAGTGCTTTTGTTGAATTTTGGAATTTTTTAATATATGTAGCTTTGAATTCAAGCCACCATAGCTTGATTTTTCCACACCTCTTCTGTTGTACTTCTCTTGGGGCAGAGTATTGAATGATCTTTGATGAGTCATGCTTAGAAACTAAGCTACACATTATCCTTCCATTTTCCTTTTTTTTAATTTAATCTTATATGATAAAATTAAACCAAAAAAAAGAACAAAAATGATGTGGGCTTTGTCTTGGTCGTGGGAGGACCTTCTCATTATGGGAAACATGTTTGGATCATGGAAATTGGGTTTCATTTGGAAGAAAAACATTTTTGATCAATGTTGATTTCATGCATTTTCCCAAAAAATGGTCAACTTCAACAAGGCATAATTCCCTCAATTTTTATCATATGAAGGATATCTTGTACTTTTTGGAAACCTCAAAGAGTCCTCTAACCAATGTCTTTGGTCTCATATCAAAATGATTTTCCATGCTCCTTGTCTATCCTTTTGAAAAAAGTGACTTTTTGTTGACTTTGAAAATGACCTGTAATGTCTTTGTCCATATTTTTCAAATGGTGAATCTAATGACCATGGGACCAATTGCATTTGAAAGATAATTTAATTTCCTTCAAAATGAGCTTTGGTTTGAATTTTTTGGATGAAGGATGAGAGAGTTATGACCAGTCAAAGTTCAGTTGACTTTTTAGGAGAAAACCCTAATTTTGAAACTTCGGGTTTTGTTGATTTTTGATCTTTCCTTGATGAATTATGATCAACCAATGATAAAATGATGAATCCTTTGACAAAATATGGATGTTGACAAAAAATTTCATTTTTGACTGTCTGTTGACTTTTTTGGTCAAACGGGTCGTCTGTTGACTGTTTGAGTTGCTGATTGTGCGTCTGAGCGAATTGAAGTTTGAAAATTTGTATGATGGTACTTTGAGATATATGGAGGTCCATGAAATCCATTTGAGGTCTCAAAAACTTGTTCTCCTGAAAAAAAACAAGAAACCCTAGTTAGGGACCGTTTGTGTAGGAGACAGTTAAGCGTACCTGATTTTTGTGCAGTGCTGAGTCTCTGCTAATCATGTGATATTCAGAAGACTTCTAGGACAAAAATCTTGGAATTTTTAAATGCAAAAGTTTGATTTGATTGATGGTACAAATCACGGAGAATTGCACTGTCAGCGGTTTGACTGTCAACTGACTGTTCAGGCATGTAGTAGTTAAAGTGAAAATTCAACAGTTAAAGTTAATATTTTTGTTGTTTTTGTTTTTAGTTTTGTTTTGTGTTAATGATGAAAATTTATTTACATGACTTGTTAGAAAAACACAGACGTAATAAATAAATAATATGTACTGTATGCGAGCAAAATTACCGATAATAACCCTGAAAATCATTTAATGCACAGGAAAATAAATATTTAACTGGCAGAAAACACACAAAATATTATCTGGATAATTAAGCAACAATATGACAAATAGTACGACATTTAATACTGACAGTGCAAATATTACATACAACAGTACGACGAGTAAACGGTACATTAAGAAATAAGAGATACGGCAAACTTTAGGAATGACGATTAATAACCCATGCTACAAACAGTAACATGTAGATGATTGGGAGTGTCAACATCCCAGGTCCACATTTTTCAGGGCTATGCAGATAGAAGAAGGACATGATTACCACCACGACGGTGATGATCATAAGAAAACACGTCTCTATCCGCTTCGCCATTTTTACCGGGGGAAGAAGAGAGAATGAATATGAAGTAGAAATTTGAGAGATGAGTTAGAATTTGATGTGAGATTTTATGGAAAAAATGAGAAGTATTTATAGAATGAAAAGAAAGATAGAGACGTTGGGGAATGAAGTGATTCCGTACAAAAGGAAAATTTGAGTGGAAGTAAGATTTGAAAGAAAGTGTATGATAGTGTTGGAAAAAAGAGAGATGTATAGAATAAAGTTAGGATTTGATTTTTGAAAGAAAGAGATTTGAAAAGAAAGGAAAAGATTTTGAAAATAATGGAATATAGTACAAAAATTAGTGGGAAACAAAAGATAGTAATAATTTACTTGTTACCAGTACAGTCTGAATACCCGAACTATGCGCCTGCAAAAGATTTAACTCTGTACCAATTGCGTCAGTACTATTTATCTGTAAATAAATATCAAATAAATAGCGTGTGTGAAGTAATAAACAGTAATTGGCGTTTGCGTAAGAATAAATCCAACAGCGAGCCAAAATACCGTATAAGAAAAATTCTAAAAACCAAGTATTCATAAATCAGGATATGAAAATCCAAGATTATATGAAACTCTTAATTTTTAGATTGAAGTTTTCTTGAAAAAAGATGCGGGCAAATTTTGGGGTATAACACACTCAACATAACATCACTCTATATCATATGGATGTTTAGAGTGTTTTCTTAAATGGTTATATAGAAGAGGAAGTTTATGTCCACCAACCTCCTGGTTTTGAAGATTCAAAGTCTCCAAAACATGTTTTCAAATTAAAGAAATCATTATATGGATTGAAGCAAGCTCCTAGAGCTTGGTATGAAAGATTAAGTTCTTTCCTTCTGGATAATGGTTTCACTAGAGGACAAGTGGATACTACTCTCTTTTGTAAAACCTTTAAGAAAGATATTTTAATATGTCAAATTTATGTTGATGATATTATCTTTGGAACCTCTAATGCTACACTTGGAAAGGAGTTTGCTAAGTCTATGCAGGCTGAGTTTGAGATGAGCATGATAGGAGAACTCAAGTACTTTCTTGGGATTCAAAGCAATCAAACTTCTGATGGAACATATGTTCATCAAACCAAGTACGTGAAAGAACTTCTGAAGGAGTTCAATCTTTCTAAAAGCAAAGAAGCCAAAACTCCTATGCATCCAATGTGTGTCCTAGGTAAGGATGAGGTAAGTAAGAAGGTAGATCAGAAGCTCTACAGAGGTATGATTGGATCTCTTCTATATTTTACTGCTTCTAGACCTGATATTTTATTTAGTGTTTGTCTGTGTGCAAGATTCCAATCAGATCCTAGAGAATCTCACTTAACAACTGTTAAGAGAATTCTGAGGTATCTGAAAGGTACTACTAATGTTGGTTTAGTCTACAGAAGATCTAAAGAATACAACTTAGTAGGATATTGTGATGCTGATTACGCTGGAGATAGAGTTGAAAGGAAAAGTACTTCTGGAAGTTGTCAATTTCTTGGAAGTCACCTGATCTCCTAGTACAGCAAGAAGCAAGCTACCATTGCCCTCTCTACAACAGAAGCAGAATACGTTGCTGCTGCTGGATGTAGTACACAGATGCTCTGGATGAAGAGTCAGCTAGAAGATTATCAGATATATGAGAGTAACATTCCTATCTTCTGTGATAATACTTCTGCTATCTGTTTATCTAAGAATCCTATCTTACATTCCAAAGCTAAACATATTGAGATTAAACATCATTTCATTAGGGACTATGTTCAAAAGGGTGTTATTTCTTTAAACTTTGTGGATACAGACCATCAATGGGCTGATATCTTTACAAAACCCATTGCTGAAGATAGGTTTAAGTTCATTCTGAAGAATATCAGTATGGATTTATGCCCAGAATGAGAAGATGAGAAGTTCTGACGTATGGATTAGTTCTGAAATGTTTGTCTTATCTTCTTATAAGAAGTTCTAATATTGATCAATTAGAAGTTCTAATTCTGTTATTACTAACGTTTCATCATCTAAGTTTATTCAGAATCTCTTTTAAAGCAAAACAGCTGTCACAGCTATTCCAGGAGATGAACACGTGTTCACTCTATTTGGACAAGCATGCGCATAGTTGATGAGACGCCGCCCTAGGTAAATGTGAAAATCATTTCAAATATTACGTTATCTCTCCTAACGTCACTTTTCATTAAATGCATTTCCTTTTCATTCTATAACCTTGTTCATTCAAACACATATTGCATATCATTTCAAATCCGTCTCTATATAAACACATCTCCATAACATTTCGTCTCTTTACATTCTCTCTCTTCATTCATTGTCTCTTTCGTTCATCTCTCTCTTTCTCGTTTTTGCATAAACCCTAGTTTCTAAACCGAATCTCAGAGTGCATTCTTGATTTCATCCTCAAGTTTTCAACACAAAATGTCTTCGGCACATCTTGTTCAACAAAAATATGCTTATCTTCCCTTGAAGACTTGTTTTATCCCTTATAATGAATTGGAAGTTCTCTGCGAAACAATGGTGGATTTTGAAAATCTTTTGGAACATGAGTTCAAAACCAAGGCTGCAATGCTGGTACAAGGTTGGTCAAACTACTTTGAAAGATTGATTGGACCAGTTTATCCTCTCTTGGTTAAGGATTTCTGGACTCATGCAAGAGTTACTCCAACTGCTATCATCTCCTTCGTATTATGGCATGAAGTTGTTGTGACTGAGAAGATGATAAGGAAGCTGTATGGTCTTGATGACACAGATGGAATCTCAGGTGCTCTTCTTGGAAGAGTTGATTGGGAGAAAGTTGATAGAGAATTGTTTTCCTCTGGATCTGCATCTCATCTCACTACTTCTTTGAAGCCTTCCTATAGAGTTTGGGCTGAGATTATTCTGGGATCTCTTTATCATAGAAAGCTATCTCTTGCTGCTACGTATGTTAATCAGGATCAGAAGTATGTACTTTTCTGCATCGGAAAAGGTATGAAAGTTAATCTCTCACACATTCTCTTTCAACATTTGAAGACAAATATTGAAGAATCAAGAGATGAAGAACGTAAGAAGAATCCAAATTTCAAGAAAAATTCTATTCCTCTTGCCAGAATGATTTCAAATATTCTGATAGAAAGTGACTTGATGGATGTTTTGAGAGTTGTAGGCTGACCTAAGTTCTTAACTGTCATCCAAGGACGTATTCTGAATGCTCTTGATTTACAAAGGATGACGTTGATTGAAAAGGTAACTTCTATTCCAAGAATATTTCCCAATATTCTGACTAGAAGAACTCCTGTTGTGAGTTTCTCTCACATGTTCAAAGAAGAGCTAGACAAGTCTGTTAAGCGCTATTTGAAGTCATGTGTCAAAGCTCAAACTTCTTTTGATCCTACGTGGATTCGAGGAAGAACTCTTCCATCTCTGGATGAGTTGAGAAAGAAAGAAAAGAAGAAGAAAGAAAAGAAATTGAAGAGAAAGGCCTCAGAAGCAGGACCTAATGCTAAGCCAACTAAGAAGCAGAAGAAACCCTTCGACCCTCTCAAGGTTCAATCTGATGATTATCTTGCTGAGCGTATTCATAAATCTTTTCATGCAGAATCTCCCGCATGTTCCTCTCCGAAAAAGCCTCCTCATTCTGAACCCCACAATTCTTTCACCATTCTAAACAGTAACCAACCACCTCCTTCTACACAAATTCTGAACCCTCAACCACTAAATGCTATCCCCCACATTCCTTCTGAAAATTCATCTTCATCCACCTCCTTCTCATATTCTACATCTTATTTCAAACCTTTTATCACCCATTCTTTACCTTCAAGAAAATCCAAACCCTATTGCCTTATGTACCCTGATTATCGTTTCACCTTTAACTCTCCTGAACCCTCTATTGATATCTGCTTTGACCTGTTCAAGCTTAATTTCAGAACAAGGATGGAAACTTTGAGAGCTGCTCATGACTCCAAGTTGGATCATGGTGCTATTCGAAGCTTATGGAAAATCTTTAAGAAGGACTTTCAGTTTGATGCTCTGAACATCTAGAAGAGATGCTTGGCTAAAACATCTAGCTCTCCTGGTTGTTTCTTAGAAGTTGATGATGGTCGGTACTATCATCCAATCAGAAATTGGAGATCCCTTGAAGAGAAAGAATTTGTCGATGAACTTGAGGAAGTGCAGCATCTTGCTATGGTTGTATGGAAGCCTCAGTTTCATGTTCTGACTAGAGACTTTCAGTCTTTATTCAACTGGCTAAGGGAGAATCCCTCTGAGAAAGCACCAGATATGGTATATCCAGAAGTTGAATACCCATTAGAACCTGCTGCTCCTACTCCTCCAAGGAATTTGGCTGAGATCCTTCAGGCTCTTGAAAATTCTGATTCTGATATCCCTGCTCCAGAATATGCTGAAGATGCTTCTATGTCAGAAGCTGATATTGAGAATCACGTTGCTGAGAATCATCCTGCTGAGAAACTTCCTGTTCAGGAAAATCAAGATGATGTTCTCATGATTGATGCTGCTGTTGAGCATGTGTTGAAAGAGTATTGTGGTGTACTTTTCGTTTATATCGTATCCACAGGGATTATTGCGATATCACCGCCGTTCTATAGCCTATTTTGTCTTGAGTTAATGTTACTTTAGTTTTAGGTTTGCAAAAGATCATTCAATTCTTTTAGTAGCAAAGAGTAAATTAATGAAAGTTCTAAGTTAAAGAAAATGTATCAAGATTCGATTTCATCGACCTAAATTTGTATGTTTCCTTATAAATAGATGCTTATGAACTTGCTAACGATCAATATAATTACGTATCGACACCTATATCGTCCGTGTCCGCAACGATATAGTTAGATTTACCGTATTGTTTAACCGACGATTTCTCCACCGTTTAAACAATACAAATAACGTTTTAAGAACCGATACTTAGTAAACATCAAACTCTAAATCCATGTCTGCAACTTATAGTTTGAAAGATGATTAGTTAGGTCTAGATACAAACATTGATGTCTCAAACATTTATACCAAAGGAAAAGCTTTAATAAACAAACTAAACCATCTATATTGATCATCACTTGTTCATACACATATATTCACAAGAAAAACATACAAAAGGCTAGGAAGATTACATCTTAACTTGATACAAAAGTGGTTTAGCTATCCATGAGAATGGTAGCTTGCACAAGAAGGTAAGGATGAAGATCAACAAGCATCAAATGGCGATTAATCGACGATCAAGGCTTCCAATCTTCAACTCTATATTTGCTACAGTGTATATTGCTCTTGTTTTTCTCTCAAATATCTCCAACATCCCACAAAAGTGATCTGGCCCATAAAGAAATAAACAAAGTTTCGCAGACCGCGCTTAGCGCGGTGCAGCCCGCTAAGCGCACTATCAATAATTGCTTAAACCGCCCAACCGCGCTAAGCGGGCTCCAGACCTCGCTTAGCGCGGAACTCTCTGCCAGAACTTCCTTCTTTTCTTCAAAAGCGCGCTTAGCGGGCTCAACCTCGCTTAGCGCGCTACCTCTTTTCAGCAATCCTTGGCTTTGGTCTTGGAACATCTTCAAAGTGCTTTTTCCATGGTCCCAGCTTCCAATTATCTATAAAAACTACAAAATCCAACATAGATTGCAAAGATAAGAACTATTCAACAATAATATAAATATAAGAATAAATATATACCAAATGACAATAAAATACTACTATTAACCACAAAAAGACTTGAGAGTTACCAAAAATTACCTAAGATATTTACACAAATTGGTAACTAACAACTCTCCCCAACTAAACCTTTGTTTGTCCTCAAACGAAAACAAACACAAAAACAATCAACAAGCAAAACCAAGAGAGCACAAGCTAAGACAAGAACAAATGGGTGGTTCAAATTCCATAAGCACACAAGCAACATCTCACCCTTGCTCAAATAATACCATGCTTGAGATACTAATACTAAATACACAATTGATGTAAACAGCTCCTAAAACAAAATAAGTTCAAAATTGAATCACAACCTACACACTTCTCTAGTAAGAGACAAAATTGAGGACCTAACACTCACACAACAATGTCGCCAACATCCAGAATTAATTATGCAATCATCTACACAACATTTATATAAAAAGCGTAAAAGCAAGAATCACAAAGACTTAAGGGTTGAAACTTGGGTTGGTTAACAAGGAAGTGTCATTTCTCAAGGCCATTGAAACAAAAGGGGTCAATTCCTAAGAGAGCATTCAAATCATGATTATATCCACACATCCTTATCAACCGATCACACAATTTTATTGCTCAAGAGTTCATCTTTTTATTTTAAAAGAACTAGCTATATACAAAGCTCTTCTCTTTTCTTTTTCTTTTTTTTTTTCTTTTTCTTTTTCTTTTTTTTTTTTTTTTTTTCTTTTTCTTTTTCTCTCTTGAGCAATTATTTATTTTCTTCTACACACCAATACAACCAAGATCAAAATTTTATTCTCCCCAACTTGAATATTACCACCACATAATCACGAATGCTCCCTATTCTAAGGCGAAAAGGAATCAATCCTAACCACATTTCATGGTACTTTTCAAGGTTCAAAGAAAGTCATCAAGATTCAAATCAAAAATCGGCAATTATAAGGCAAGACATGATACC
Source organism: Vicia villosa (assembly GCF_029867415.1). NCBI lineage: Eukaryota > Viridiplantae > Streptophyta > Magnoliopsida > Fabales > Fabaceae > Vicia > Vicia villosa. The sequence goes on from NW_026705520.1 coordinate 50,070, forward strand.
GATTGAATCTTGGCAAAATGGCTCAAAGTGGTTAGCAAATACTCACACACTCACCGGGTAGGTTATATTAGGAAGAGAAGTTATACTCGTAATGCGAAACAAAATGCTTTGATCACTTTCATGCTTTACACAATTAAAATAAAAAACGCAAGATTAAACATAATAAACACGAGTTAAACGCACATTGTTGGTAACCACAAAATAATATATATATGTACAATGGAAAGGCTCCTCACACTAGTTTTAGAACTAAAATGATTCATTATTGAACTATATTTGTTAAAGAAAATATGACATCTCAATTGTACAATTACAAGCATCTCATTCATGGTATATTTAAAGGAACGGTAGAAATGTACCTTGCACGTACTAATTTCACACTATATCATCACCGCCCCAATTGGTTGTAAAAGCTTGCTTCATCAAAGGAAGCACTTTCACAAGAACAACAACAAAAATTTAAAAAAAACACAATTGCATATGTATATAGAAATAAAAGCAATTAAACTAAAAACTTAATAAATTAAAAACAAACACCAACAGGTGTCAAAATATCCAAAAAGGCATAGCAATGCCTAAGGTTCAAAATACCTCATCCTATAAAAGGACGGAACAAAAACTACAAAGCTTAAGTCAAAAATAAAAAAAACTAGCACTAAACATACTAACTAAACATACTAAGTATCAACTAAAAAGAACTACTCATCCTCATCATCATCTTCCACATTCTCATTCTCGCCACCATCCCCCTCCTCCTCAGGAAATGGACTGACCTCAGGCCAATTAGCATAATCCACCAAATCTTGGCGAGAACTCCACGGATGAGCCACATGGGGCTCCATCATCTGCAACCTCAGCTGAGACATAGCGTCATGCATAAACATGAATGCTCTCTGATGTGCCATATGAAATGCCAAGTTCTCCTCTCTATCAGGATCACTACGGCGGCGAGCAGGGCGAGCAGCAGCAACAGGAACAGCAGTTAACCTGGACAAACAATAACGCTCAATAAAAGTATCATCAATAAAAGTGTCAATGGACATAAGCCCCTCAGAAGGAATCTGCACTCTAGCTTTCCTGCACAGATTCATGATCAAACCCGGGAATATCAACTTGCAGGGAGCACGATCACCATGGCGAGTTCCACTCAAAGCAACCCTCTTCAGCTCATTCGCAATAATGCGAGTAATATCAATCGGCTCATGCTCAATCATACGAGCAACCAAAGCAGCAGACTCAGCAGGTAAAGAAGAAGTGTGACTCCTAGGCCTCAAATTATGAAGGACCACAGACATGAGAATCTGAGCATTAGTAGACAACGACTTCCTAGAGAATTTCTGGGGCTGTTGTGAAGGATTAAGATCATAAGACTGCCCAGCCGAACACAAGACCTCCCTCAAATGCTCCCAATCGAAATTACCCCTTGCTAATTGCACATGATACCCACACAGCTCACCATCCTCAAAGGGTAATTGAGTTCCAAGAAACTCACGGATAGCCTGACGAGAAAAATCAATTTCCTTACCACGAACCCAAGTTTTGAACTCAAAGGGAACACCTTCAACCGGAAATTCTTCATTTGGAACGGCATTAGCATAGAACTCTCTTACAATCTCCAAATGAAACTTAGGTGCAGGCTCACAAAGTCTAAGCCAACCATACTCCTCAATGGTGTGATGACACCACCCATAGGTTCCCTCAGGATTGATCCTCACAATTCTCTCTGGCCACCATGTCCTAACCTCTAACTTCTTGTACCTCTCCTCTTGGACATGACTCTTGAACCGGTTTTGATTAAACGGAATAGCCCTAGGTGCTTGAGAAGAACTGCCACCTTCGGTTCCGGTCTTTCGCTTCTTAGAGCCTAAGAATTTCGGTCCCATCTGAAATAATTACAGAAATGGCAACACAGAACCAACATGTTAACATAAAAATAACAAAAATAAACAGCTACAATCAGAATCAAAGCAATAGAACACTCCCCCTGCATCAAACAAAAACAGGCAGAAGAGGGAATTTTTCTGAAATCCCCAGACCGCGCTAAGCGCGCCTACCGCGCTAAGCGGGCTCTGCGATTTGCAGAAAAATTCCCTGCGAACCAGGGTTGCAACCAAACATTTCCAGCACCCAAATTCTATTCTAAACATGTACAAGGCACTGGAAATCAGATTATATCACTATGTTTTCAAAACACAAACCCTAACCACAAAATTTCTATTCCTAATCTACAATTAAACCCTAAGATATAAAACAAGCATAACGAAATAGAAAAGGAAATGGAGAAGAAGCTGCTTACCTTGGTGATGATGAAGATGAAGAAAAAGCAAAGACTAAAATGGAGAAGCAAAGAGAAAGCAAGCTTAGAAGAGCAAAAATGGGGAAAATGAGGCACAAAGACCTCAAAACCCTATTTTCCCTTCAGAAAACGCGCTGGGCCGGGTCAAAGTCACAGGGCCCAAAATCAAAAATATTTTTTTTTTTTTTTCTGAAAACCAACCCGCGCTAAGCGGGGTATGAAGCGCGCTAAGCGCGCAAGTCTCTGGAACGAAGGGTTCCAAAATTTCAAAAGCGCGCTAAGCGGGCTAGGAGCGCGCTAAGCGCCCTTGACAGAACACAGAAAAATTTTTCTTTCTACCAGCATGTGAAACTTTACCGGTAGACTGATTTTGGCTCGACCAGAACGCAAAAAACATAAACGGTAAAAAACACATAAAACAAGCTGAATATATACAAATTGGGGTGCCTCCCAATAAGCGCTTTGTTTAACGTCGGTCAGCTCGACGGTCAAAGGCAATCAAGGATCACCAAACGATAAAACACAAGTTTCACGATTAAAATCACATCCTCGATAAACCTTCAACCTCTGACCATTAACTACCCATTCTTGCTTTGATTTTTGGTCCTCTATCACAATAGCCCCATGGCTTCTAATCTCTTTGACCAAAAACGGTCCGGACCATTTAGACTTCAACTTTCCCGGAAAAAGTCTTAACCGGGAATTGAAAAGTAAAACTAATTGCCCTACCTTAAAGTCCTTCATTCTAACCTTACTATCATGATAGAATTTGGTCTTTTCCTTGTAAATCGAATTAGACTTATAGGCATGCAATCTCATCTCTTCCAACTCATTAAGTTGGATTTTTCTTCTCTCTCCACACAACTTGTGGTCAAAATTCAAAAGCTTCAAGGCCCAATATGCCTTATGTTCTAATTCTACGGGAAGGTGGCAACTTTTACCATACACCATTTGGAATGGTGTAAGACCGATCGGTGCTTTAAAAGCGGTCCGATACGCCCACAAGGTTTCATCAAGCTTCATTGACCAATCCTTCCTAGAACTAGACACAGTTTTCTCAAGAATTCTCTTAATCTCTCGATTGGTCCTCTCAACTTGCCCATTAGTTTGTGGATGATATGGAGTAGCTACCTTGTGCTTTACTCCATATTGCTCCAACACTTTTTCAAGCGGAGCATTACAGAAATGAGATCCACCATCACTAATTAATACTCTTGGCGAGCCAAACCGCGAAAATATATTTTTCTTCAAAAACTTTATCACGGTCTTACCATCCGCTTTGGGTGAAGCAATCGCTTCCACCCACTTAGACACGTAATCCACAGCTACCAAGATGTATTCATTTGACATTGAGGAAGGGAATGGTCCAACAAAGTCAATACCCCAACAATCAAATACCTCAACTTCTACAATACTTTGGAGGGGCATTTCCTCTCTTTTCCCTATTCCACCAGTTCTTTGACAACTGTCGCATGAGGCAACATGGTGGTAAGCATCTTTGAACAAAGTAGGCCACCAAAATCCCGATTGAAGGACTTTTGTGGCCGTACGCAAACCATTAAAATGACCACCATAAGGCGAATTGTGGCAATGCCACAAAATGCTTTTTGTCTCCTCATCCGCGACACATCTTCTCAAGAGATTGTCACTACTCAACTTAAACAAGTGAGGATCGTCCCAAACATAAAAATTAGCATCGTTTAAAAACTTTTTTCTTTGATTCCAAGTTAGATCCTCCGGTATCCAGCCAGATGCTTTGTGATTAGCCATATCTGCGAACCAGGGTCTAACTTCTTGTACCATGTACAGTTTTTCATCGGGGAATTCTTCCCTCACTTCTTTTTCTTTGTTTGTCACCTCGGTATTCACTAACCGAGACAAATGATCCGCAATCAAATTTTCTGTACCTTTCTTATCTTTCACTTCAAGATCAAACTCTTGAAGCAAAAGAATCCACCGAATAAGCCTCTGTTTTGAATCAGGCTTGGTGAGAAGATATTTGATTGCGGCATGATCAGTATAACACACCACTTTAGAACCAATGAGGTAAGAGCGAAACTTTTCCAATGCAAATACAATTGCGAGCAATTCTTTTTCGGTAGTGGCATAGTTAACCTGTGCCTCATTTAAAACTTTGCTCGCATAATGTATAGCATGGAATTGTTTGTTCTTCCTTTGGCCTAAGACCGCACCAACCGCATAGTCACTCGCATCGCACATGAGTTCAAACTCAAGCGACCAATTAGGAGCGACAATTATGGGTGTGGTGGTCAAATTTGCTTTAAGTTCTAGGAAAGCTTTTAGACATGATTCATCAAAATTAAATTCCATACCTTTGTTGAGCAAATTACTCAAAGGCTTTGCGACCTTGGAGAAATCCTTGATGAATCTTCTATAGAACCCAGCATGTCCCAAGAAGCTCCTTATGCCTTTAACATTCACCGGAGGGGGAAGCTTTTCAATAACCTCGATTTTTGCCGGATCAACCTCAAGCCCCTTTGAAGAAACCTTGTGGCCAAGAACAATCCCATCCGTCACCATGAAAGTGCATTTCTCCCAGTTGAGAACCAAATTTGTTTCAATGCATCTCTCCATCACCACATCAAGGTTCTTCAAGCACAAGTCAAATGATGACCCGTACACAGAAAAATCATCCATGAACACCTCAATGCTTTTTTCGATCAAATCTGAGAAGATAGCTTGCATGCACCTTTGAAATGTTGCAGGAGCATTACATAGTCCAAATGGCATTCTTCGGTATGCAAAAACGCCAAAAGGACATGTAAAAGCAGTTTTCTCGTGGTCCGCCGGATTCACTGATATTTGATTGTATCCCGAATAACCATCCAAGAAACAATAGAAATTTCTTCCGGCTAACCTCTCTAACATTTGATCCATAAAAGGTAATGGAAAGTGATCTTTTCTTGTTGCTTGGTTCAACCTCCTATAATCAATACACATTCGCCACCCGGTCACCGCTCTCGAAGGAATCAACTCGTTTTTCTCATTTCTCACAACTGTCAATCCACCCTTCTTAGGAACCACGTGCACCGGGCTCACCCATTCGCTATCGGAGATGGGATAAATCATCCCCGCCTCTAATAACTTCACAACCTCTTTTCTAACAACTTCTTTCATGGTTGGATTCAATCGCCTTTGAGGTTGTGCCACGGGCCGAAAATCATCTTCTAACATAATCTTATGCATACAATAGGCCGGACTAATACCCTTCAAGTCGGATAAAACCCATCCTATTGCTTCTTGATTCTTTGTCAACACTTCCTTCAATCGATGCTCTTCCTTGTTAGACAAACCACTATTAATGATAACCGGCTTAGTAGAATTGTCACCGAGAAACACGTATTTCAAGTGAGATGGTAACACATTCAACTCCACCTTTTGCTCTTCAACTTTAGGTTCATCCTTTAACTCCTCAATTTGAGTTTCAAATGGATTCATCTCCTCACAAGCCTCTAAATTTCTCAAGCAATCTTCAATTTCCTTCTCTTGATCTTTGGTGAGAACTTCGAGAGCTTCCATTAAAGTCTTCTCAAGAGGATTCGACAAGTGCATTTGATTCTCCACTTTCATAATAGCCCTTTCGGTAGCATCGATTCTAAAACAATCATCCTCATCATTAGGATGCTTGATGGCTTCAAAGAGATCAAGACATAATTCTTCATCTTGGTACCTTAATTTCATTAAGCCATCATCAATATCGATCATCATTCGGGCCGTCTTCATAAAAGGCCTTCCTAAGATCAATGGAATCTCAGGATCTTCTTCCATGTCTATGACAATAAAATCAACAGGATACCAAAATTTGTCAACCTTGACAAGCAAGTCTTCCGCAACTCCATGAGGATGAGCTGTGGATTTATCTGCTAATGATAACGTCATTCTTGTCGGCTTCAAATCATTGATTCCTAATCTTCTCACCATAGACAATGGGATCAAATTAATGCTAGAACCGGTATCTACCAAACCTTTGCCTATGTGAACATTTCCAATAGACACCGGTAAGGTTACCCGCCCAGGATCATTTGATTTTATCGGAGTAGTGCGTTGAATTAACGCATTACAACAAGAGCTCACCGTTACTACCTCCGGATCCAAGAATCTTCTCTTCTTAGTGATGATGTCTTTGATGAATTTTGCATACATCGGCATTTGCTCTAATGCTTCGGAAAAAGGGACATTGATTTGCAACTTGCTAAAAATGTCCAAGAACCGAGCATAGTGCTTTGCATCTTCTTTCTTTGACGGACCGGGAGGGTAAGGTAATTTCTTCACTTGTATAGAATCATCCACCTTCTTCTTTCCCTTTTCACTCACACTCAATTTTTTTCTCTCTTTTTCTACAACTTTCTCAAGAGTTTCTTTTTCCACTAATTCTTTCTCTTTCTCATTTTCAACTAAATCACCCTCAACATTTTTTTCTACTTCAATCACCCTATCTTTTTCTTTCTCAACAATTTCCTCCTCAACTATTTCTCCTACACCCATATCAATTTTTCTACCGCTACGAGTTAGAATTGACTTACAATGCTCACGAGGATTTTCTTGTGTAGTAGCCGGAAAAGGACCTTTGTTTTGATCGGCAAGTTGCTTTGACAATTGCCCGACTTGAGTTTCAAGGTTCTTAATTGCGGCATCCGTACTCTTTTGGCTTGCAATTTGCAATTGCATGAATTGGCTAAGAGTGTCCTCGATAGAAAGCTTTGTTTGTTGAGGTTGTTGATTGTAACCGCCTTGATAAGGATTTTGACGATTCGATGGACCCGCTTCTGGCCTCCATCCTTGTTGATAACCTTGATTACCTCTTTGTTGGTAACCTTGGTTATTGTTGTAAGGTTGTTGTTGTCTTCCACCATATCCTTGATTAGGATTAGACACATAATTCACCTCTTCACCCGGTGGAGGACAAAAACCTGTTTGATGGTCACCCCTACACAATTCACAACACATCACATGTTGATTTTTAGAAGGGCTCCCATTTATCTCTTTGATTTGTTGAGGGAGTTTTGACATTTGTTGAGTGAGCAATTCTACTTGTTGTGTCAATAACTTGTTTTGAGCAAGTATTGCATCACTAGTATTCAATTCAAGAACTCCCGGTTTTCTTTGCAATGCACTACGGTTGTGTTGCCCTTGATGATCATTCAAAGCCATTCTATCAATGATAGCAATCGCTTCTGCAGCAGTTTTTGACATCAACGAACCACCCGCGGTAGCATCTAAAAGAGTTTTTGGTTGAGGTTGGAGTCCATTTCTAAAGATATGGATTTGAGACAATTCATCAAACCCATGACCTTTGCACTTTCTAACCATGGACTTGAACCTCTCCCATGCTTCATTGAGAGATTCATTCGACCCTTGAGAGAACACCGCAATAGAAGTTTTCGCTTCCATGAACCTATTGTGAGGAAAGAACCGATCCAAGAACTTCTCTTCTAACTCATTCCAATTTGTCATGACATTATTAGGTTGATCAAGGTACCATTCCTTAGCTTTTCCAATTAAGGAATGAGGAAAAAGTCTCCTGAACACCTGTTCTTCTTGGTCTTCCGGAGCACCAATTGTTCCGGCGATCTCGTAGAACTTTGTTAGATGAGTAAATGGATCCTCGTGATCTGCCCCTGTGAACGGATTTTGGTATAATAATTGAAGTAACCCCGTCTTCATCTCGGAGTTTCTTCCATTGGCCTGATCACGAGCAAATTGTGCATTGAGTCGAGGGCTATTAACACATGGCCCTCGAGCTGGAGGATCCGCAGCCATTTCTTCCTCAACCAAGTTTTCAACAGGAGTTGAAGAAGAAGATGCCTCTTGTTGCTGTCTTCTTTCCCTAGCTAGTTGTCTCCTCCTACGAGTTTTGCTATTCTCTCTACGAGCAGTCCTCTCAATCTCAGGATCAAAAAGGAGTTGATCTGCAGGTACACGTCCTCGCATAAACTGTAATCTGAAAAACTAACCAAGCAAATTAACAAACACAAGGAAAATAAATTTAGAAACAAGATATTAATTATAAGACTCAATACAAAACAAACTATTGCAATGCTTGCAATATCTAAACAACAATCCCCGGCAACGGCGCCATTTTGTTGAAAGAGTATTGTGGTGTACTTTTCGTTTATATCGTATCCACAGGGATTATTGCGATATCACCGCCGTTCTATAGCCTATTTTGTCTTGAGTTAATGTTACTTTAGTTTTAGGTTTGCAAAAGATCATTCAATTCTTTTAGTAGCAAAGAGTAAATTAATGAAAGTTCTAAGTTAAAGAAAATGTATCAAGATTCGATTTCATCGACCTAAATTTGTATGTTTCCTTATAAATAGATGCTTATGAACTTGCTAACGATCAATATAATTACGTATCGACACCTATATCGTCCGTGTCCGCAACGATATAGTTAGATTTACCGTATTGTTTAACCGACGATTTCTCCACCGTTTAAACAATACAAATAACGTTTTAAGAACCGATACTTAGTAAACATCAAACTCTAAATCCATGTCTGCAACTTATAGTTTGAAAGATGATTAGTTAGGTCTAGATACAAACATTGATGTCTCAAACATTTATACCAAAGGAAAAGCTTTAATAAACAAACTAAACCATCTATATTGATCATCACTTGTTCATACACATATATTCACAAGAAAAACATACAAAAGGCTAGGAAGATTACATCTTAACTTGATACAAAAGTGGTTTAGCTATCCATGAGAATGGTAGCTTGCACAAGAAGGTAAGGATGAAGATCAACAAGCATCAAATGGCGATTAATCGACGATCAAGGCTTCCAATCTTCAACTCTATATTTGCTACAGTGTATATTGCTCTTGTTTTTCTCTCAAATATCTCCAACATCCCACAAAAGTGATCTGGCCCATAAAGAAATAAACAAAGTTTCGCAGACCGCGCTTAGCGCGGTGCAGCCCGCTAAGCGCACTATCAATAATTGCTTAAACCGCCCAACCGCGCTAAGCGGGCTCCAGACCTCGCTTAGCGCGGAACTCTCTGCCAGAACTTCCTTCTTTTCTTCAAAAGCGCGCTTAGCGGGCTCAACCTCGCTTAGCGCGCTACCTCTTTTCAGCAATCCTTGGCTTTGGTCTTGGAACATCTTCAAAGTGCTTTTTCCATGGTCCCAGCTTCCAATTATCTATAAAAACTACAAAATCCAACATAGATTGCAAAGATAAGAACTATTCAACAATAATATAAATATAAGAATAAATATATACCAAATGACAATAAAATACTACTATTAACCACAAAAAGACTTGAGAGTTACCAAAAATTACCTAAGATATTTACACAAATTGGTAACTAACAGCATGCTACTCCTTTGAACGATAGCTGTGAAGCTTCTTCTGCTGATCCCTTCTGTTCTAGTGAACGCCATGAAGGCTCTTCAAAAGAATCAAGCTGATCTAGCTACTCGTTTGGAAAAGAATGAGGATACTCACAATGAGTTTAGCTCATTCATGAAGACGCAGTCTGAAAGCACTTCTGAGATTCAAAACCTTATGGCCAAAATAGTTTTTAAGCTAGGCTAGTCGTATTGTGTCTTGGTCTTAGATGTTTTCTTGTTTCTTGCATCTGCTTCTATCCTTTTGTATCTTCTGATATTTTATTGAATCAATGAAATATTATCTTCTTCACTCATATTGTTTTTCATCTGAATCTTTTAACTGCTTTTTGATGTTATGACAAAAAGGGGGAGAAACATGATAATTGATTTGGTTTACTATATCCATTGCTGGGATTAAGTCCCAACATTTCTAACATTATTTGCAAGTTCTATGTCTTTGAGATTTTTTGCAGGATTGAAGACATTCTGAAAAAGCTCAACATGAGAAGCAAATACATGGGAAAATGCAATTCTATAAAGAAGCATGTTCTTCGAATTTGAAGCAAGCTTAGTGATGTGAAGCTTCAAGATCAGAAGCAAGAAGGAAGAATGTTCTGATATTCTCGTGGCAGAATATGCTCTAATACATTCTTATCTCTCATATGTTCTGATACATATTCTTTTTAAGAACATACCAAAGTTTGCTCTGATACATGTTCTTTCTTAAAAGAATGTTCTGATTCATTCATGCTCTGACTTTTGTTGTCTAGTTTGTTCTGAAACATTTCAGGATGTAAAGATGCTCTGATGATGCTCTAATACATTCAAGAATGTTCTGATACAATCAAGCATGATGTGATTCAAGGAGAAATTCAAACCTCTGAAGTTGTCCTATGGAAGCAAGAAGCAGAAGCTCTGAATGTTCTGAAGTTCTAGGCAAATGTGAACGTCTCGACTGAAATGGAAAATACTCAGGGAAGTCTTTTACTTATAAATTCTTCTAGTATTTATTTCAGGGGGAGATTGTTAATCTCAGGGGGAGACATATTCACACACTATGTTTATATGCTTATGCTATAATTGTGTAATTGTCTTTAGTCATCTGATATTCTGATTGCAAATTCATATCAATTATATATGTTTTTGTCATCATCAAAAAGGGGGAGATTGTTAGAACAAGAATTGTTCTGATCAATATTCTTAGTTTTGATGCTAACATTATATATGAATTTTGTATAAGACAATGTGGTACTCTAATCCTATGCATTTTCCATTTCAGGAAATATATAAAGAGTATGCACAATTCAGCGCAAGAAGCACTAACTCAGAAGGTTCAAGTATGAAACATCGGAACATGCTCTCGCAAGACATCAAAAGATGGTCAAGCAGAATCAGAACATGGTCTATGAAGCATCATAAGAACTTGAGTTCAGAAGCAGAAGCACTGAAGTTCTTATGGTATCACGCTAGAAGCACTTCAAAGTCAGGAGACGAGAAGATGCTCTGCACCAAGCTGAATGACTCTGATATTCAAACGTTGTATCTACAAACATCAGATCAGAAGCAAGTACAAGATGACAGGCTACGCTGACTGATAAAAGGAACGTTGGAAGCTATTAAAGGCAAAGTCAGTTAAAGCAGGAAAAGCAAGGCTCGAGGTAGTTGACAAAAGAGTGAAACATTAAATGCAAAGCTGTACGGATCACGCAACGCATTAAATGCTCCCAACGGTCATCTTCTCATAACGCCTATAAATAGAAGTTCTGATGAGAAGCTGAATACACAACTCTTGTGCAAAATACAGAAACGTTGTCAAACTCAAAAGCTCTCAAACTTCATCTTCAACCTCACTACACTTGTAATATCTTAGTGAGATTTAAGCTTAGAACTTAAGAGAAATATCACAGTTGTGATTATAGCTTTTTAAGAAGCGTTTGAATACTCTTGTAAACATTTATTTTACATTGATTTGTAAAAGATTCCTAGAGTGATCAAGTTGTGATCAGTAGATTCTAGAAGACTTAGAAGTTTCTAAGTGTTGATTTCCTAGAGTGATCAAGGTGTGATCAGAATACTCTAGAAGACTTAGAGGGTATCTAAGTGGAAAACCATTGTAATCAAGGTTGATTAGTGGATTAAATCCTCAGTTGAGGTAAATCACTCTAAGGGGGTGGACTGGAGTAGTATCGTTAACAACGAACCAGGATAAAAATATTGTGTTCATTATTTTTGTCTTAAGAGTTTTTAAAGTCACACTTATTCAAACCCCCCTTTTTAAGTGTTTTTCTATCCTTCACTATTGGTGGTAATGTTTTAGGTAGCCAGTCCTGGCTCATGAAATGTGTTAAACACAAACAGAATCTGTTGTAGATTGAATGTATGTTCATCTGGACTTTACAACGTGACTCCTACATGTCTATGATTTGAAACTGATGTAAGTTTAGTTTTGCGACAGGTTCGATCAGCTTATGGCAAGGTGTTCAACTGACTTTTCACTTAGCTTAATCTGAACCTCTTCACTTATTGATACAGCAGGCCTGGTCCGTTGAAATTGGTTGAATTCGCATGATGGATCTACTGCTGTGGCAAGTCATGGTGTTCCGTTATGGTGTACTAGGTGAAGCAAGGTTAGCATGATGCATGTCTCTGCTCAACGTTGCGGTTTCATACGTATGTAGGTTGTCATGTGATGGTGTGGAGGCATGGGAACTGGTTTTGTTTGGAAACTGCATGTTCACTTTGCTTATGAATTGTTGGCCCAAAGTTTAGAATATATGTAACTCGAAGTATCGCGACTTAGAGCCAATTCACTTTACTGTAAACTGGTTTTGTTTGGAAACTGCATGTTCAATACATATCCAAAAAAATTAATAAAAAACATGCAGAAAAAATTTAAAATTTATATGTGAACCTTTGAAAGGGTCTACAATTAACACTGGTCTACATTGTCTCTATAGTACACAACAGATTTTAGTTTCACCTGCAATCTTATCTGTGCTAAGCCCACTGAATAGAGGCATGAATTTCCATGTTGAACATAAAAAACATCAAACCAATACCATTTAAATTTCTACAGAAGATTTTAATAAATGACATATTGTTTCCCTTCTAACAAAAAAAAAAAAAATCTCTACACACTTTCTTAACTTTCAATACACCACCAGATCTCTTGATTATATAAACATGCTCTAAAATGTAATTAAATTTTTTTAAGAGATATATGATTTATAGAAAAGTTAATAGCATTGTTGATTTATTTTAACATAACATTATCCCTTATAAATAAGTACAGGACATTGGGGATATGGTTGTGATGAAATACAAAATTTTCTTTTATTTGAGACATAAACAATTGAAAAAGAATGGACAATATTAATTATTACGTATAAAATAATTTAATACAATTTAAATTAAAAATACAATTTAATACAATTAGACTAACGTCAGTATTATTTGCGGTTTTCAATAAAATATTATCATACCATTTTGAATGACCATCCTGGACACGTCAGTATTATAGCGAGCCATACCAATATCCATGTGAACCAACGGGTCACCCATCAGTATCGTGCGAATACACGGCTACACCAATAACCGTGCGAATGCATGAGTAACACACCAGTATCATGCGAACTCACGGGCTATTATATTTTTTGTATATTTAAAAAATAAAAAAAATATATGAATCCAAACGCAAGAAAAATGAGTAGTTTTTAAATTATTTTTAATTTATATATAAATTTTTTAAGATAATATATGAAAAACAATTTTGATGAAACAATTTTATTTTATTTTTTATAAATATTTCTTTTTCTTTTAATGGAGCAGTACCATGCGAACGCACAAGTATCCACTTTCATGGAATTTAATTTAATTTACTTTTTATCACATACATTTATCTGTCTATTACTTTTATTCATGTTTAGTTCAACTGCCTATTTATCTGTCTATTACTTTTATTCATGTTTAGTTCAACTGCCTATTTATCTGTCTATTACTTTTACTCATGTTTAGTTCAACTCCCTATTACTCTTATTCATGTTTAGTAAGTGGAATCTAAACAATATTCATATCTTATTTTCTTATTAGTATTATACCATATTCTATAAATAAAAACTATGTTTAAATTATTTTTTATCAATTTAATATTTTGGTTTAAACATTAAAACTTCTATATTTCAATTTGATATAAAAGAACTTATCTGATAAACCCGATCCAACCCATACCAGAACTCGTGCGGACGCATGGGTTTCCTACAAGTTTCTTTTAAGAGTTAATACCATTTTACTCCTTGTAATATAGACTATTTTTGTTTTATTTCTTATAATATATATTTTTTGTATTTATCCATGTAATATGTTTTGAATTATCCCCTAAACATATAAATTAAACACTGAATTTGAAAGAATAAATAAAAAGAATTATTATAGGAATAATTTGTGTACTTAAAAAAAAACATAGATTTTAATATTTTAAATGATGATCCAATTTTTTTACTGGGAAATAAAAAAAATTTTATATATATTACCAGATGTATTGTATATTTAACCATTCTTTTAAAAGGTGTCGAAATTTTTAAACTGACATTGATTTTAGTCAATACTCTTTCTTGAGTATCGTGGTAACTTGAATAAAAATTATAGTTTTTTTATTTTTGGAGTCTAATAATAAGTAACTATTAAGGTATTTATTTTAACCCCTAAATTACTTTTTATTAATGTAGCATTCCCCTTCATTATAAAATAGCTACGATAATTAGATAAACTAAAGGAGAATATTTATGTATAATTTTTTTTAAGGTAATTTGTATTATTTTCCAATGAAAATATGTCAAGTATAAAATTTTCTATTACACATATTCAATTTTATCTTATTTTTACTTCTTAAATGATTTAAAGTATATTTGTTATATTTTCATTAGCAAATAGCATAAGCTACGTCTAAGAAGTCTAAGAAATTGTAGGTAATTTTTCTTCTAATAAATTAAAATGTATAATCACTTTTTAAAAAAAATATCATATTAGTATTTTAAATAAATGAATAATTGGATACATAAAAATATTGTAAAAATAACATCATTATAATAATTCAATTGAATATGTAGCCATTATTATTAAATTAAAAATCATTATAAAGATTGAACCAGAAGTATGGTTGAAAATGAGTCAAATCGAGTTGAACTCGTCTCAGCTCAGCTCACCTCGTTAAGAATTTGTTCATTTCAAAACTCGGTTCGAGTTTTAAATAAACCTTTTTTTTAACTCGGTTCATGAATAATTCGATTCAATTCGTTAGGTTATGCTCGTTTGCTTCATGAATTTTAAAATTTATTTTTTAAGTCTTTTTTATATATATTTGATATTTTAAATTAATATTTTTGTAAATAGAAAACATAGAAATAAAATAAAAATTATAAGATTAGAAATTTTCTTAAAAAATATTTAAAATTTTTTTAAATTAAAAGAAAATTTAAAAGATATATTAGATTTTTTTAAAATTAAAGAAATTTAGAAGATATATATTAGATTTTCTCTTTAGTTTGTGTGAAGGAGGGAAGGAGAGATTCAAGTGTCGTTTATATACAAACAAAAATTAGTATGAAAAAATTTGAGAAGTGGGGTCCATAAATTTGGGTTGATACTTAGTACCACACGTGGGTCAATTACGTGGATGGCGGCTAGGTCAGAATTGCATACTCAAAGTCGTGGATGACCTCATCATTTTGCGTCATTTTTTGTCAAATTGTGTTACTTTTGTTTTTTTGTTTTCTACATGACTTTATGTTATTTTATGTCCACATAAATAAAAAATATTCAACCCTAAATATACTCTCATCTTTTAATACAAAATCTTAGTTCTCTATTTTCACAAATTTCTGTCTTTTTTTCTCCCACAAATAAAAACTTAAACATTGCACCATTCATTTTTTCCACCATTCGTGTGAAAAGATTTGATAAAGATTGTACTAGTATATTGCACAAATGGATTTGAACTTTTGAACTTTTGAACTTTGGAACTTCTTAGTGAATACCAAAATGAAAATGACTTTTAATTATTTTAATTTATCTTACTTTACCAATTCATGTGGTTGAGTTTTCCTCATGAATTGTTTGAGTGTGCAAAGAGAAGTCAAGTCACAATCCTTTTCATACAAAAGCTTTTCTATCACAGTTAGAAATGGGTGCATTGAATGGTCACCAAATGCATTCCCTTTGAACTTGTTTCCAAATAACCAAATTTAAGATTTTGGCTAAATGTTTAGAAAGTCCTCCCAAAAAAATGGATATTGTCATTTTGATTAAGACTTTTCCAATTCACCAATATAATTAATTAACCTTGTCAATACGTATCTTTGGAATTCAAGAGTTTTCCTATACCTTGCAGCTTCTAGGAAAGCCCATATTTAGCTTAATTAATTTAGTGTTGCTTTCACTCTATATGACTAACAAAATGTAAGTCAAATTTAAGTTTGACATGTACTATCTTATATTTGAATGCACTGTGTATTCCTCTATTTAATTAAAATATGATAGTAGTCTCAATTTTATATATCCATGCAATTTAGTTCCTATACCAATTTTTTTAACCACAAAATGGTAATTTTAGGTTTGAAAGGACGAGTTTCTTGCATATTTTTATTAAGTTAATTAAATATTTTATTAATAAAACTATTCTAGCACGATGAATAGAATAATAAGTAGATAAGAAGTTACTATAGGAGAAAGAATAAAAGAGAACAACAAAAACAAGAATCGTACGGTCATAAGGGAAGAAGCAAGACAACTACAAGGGTTAGACCATCAATAATTGAAGTTGAAAAAGAAGCTTTTGATCTTAGTCTTAAATTACCACAACACTTGAATTTTGACTTGATTTAAAATTAGCAGGGGAGATAAAAATTCACCATCAAATAGTCTATTATTGTACTCTCAAAATTCTGGTACACAGATACCAGATGTCGAATCAGATGTCACGACACTGATATCAGACTAGTCACAACAACAAAAACAGTTGTGCAAGTAAGTAAATTGCTGAAAGTAAATAATATAGGTAGTTGTTAACCAATTTCGGTGCAACATCACATACTCTGGGGGCATTCAAGTCAGAGAGGAAATCCACTAAAATAGTATTAGTTTGAAGCCTAAGTAAACAACATCTGGCTTACAATCTTCTCACCTAATCATTACCCGTGCTATGTCTATCTAAGACACTCCTAGATATGTGACCCCTATCACTTCCCTTCAATCACACAACAGTGATAACAACTTCAATCAAATAATAGAAGACACACTTCCAAGACACACAATGCACTTTTGCTTAAAAGCTTATGAATGATTGACAAATTACAACTCAAACTCAGTCCAACTCTAATATCAAGGTGATAATAGAGTGACTCACACTAAATAATGAACAAACTAAAACCCTAAAAAAAATCTTCAATACGCTTGGCTTAGTTGATGCATTAGGTTTATATCGTTCTTTTAAATAGCCTCTTGAATCAAATTGATGCAAATCCACAAATTGACTATTGTATAATTTATGTAGAAAACTTCTCTTTAAAATAAGGAACAAACAACACATGTTTCCTAAAATGTCCCAACATCCTATTTTATGAAACAAGTGTACATCTAGAATAGAAACATTTGTTCCAAAATTAATCCTTCTTGTACTGCGAAAATATGTGAGATAAAATAGCAGAGAATCTCACATGTAAATAAATCAAATCTTCAAAGAAGTAAAAACGCGGCCTAAAGATTGAGAAAAACATACGAAAGGGGAGTTTAAATTGGATTTTCAAAAAAAATTCTTTTAGAAAAACTATTTCCTTAAACAAATGAGATAAACAAGATAAGAAGGAGGAATGACATTTTAAGTTTATACAAGTTCACCTTAGAAAAGGTTAATCTTGTCCACCCGCCAAGGTAAATTCGTCTTCAAAAAAGACTTAATCCACTAATCTTGAAAGATTACAAACAACCTCTAAGTGTCTATAAAGACACATTAGCTCTCTCAAGTATTTGGACTAACTACCTAGTCACTTGAGGGAAATAAATCTTAACATATTTATAATAGAAAGTGTTTACAAATAATGCTAATAGATAAGCAAATGAAACAAAGTTTTAAGAACAAATGTTTACACAAAAATGAGCAACAACTCTTTGTGCTCTTAAGATTCTCTTAGAAATAACTTTCTCTCTATGGAGTGTTTAGAATAATATCTCTCAAAATTTCTTTCTCTTGCTTTTCTTTCACGTTGAAGTTTTTAGTATGTAGTAATTGAGCAACATTTCTTCAATGGGGAGTGCTTCTAGCTTATATAACAGATTTTTTTTCTTAGAAATAATGCTTTTTAGTATGTAGTCTTTGAAGCTTAATTGAAAATAAATGTGATTAAGCACAACCTTCTACTTGATTCCTTTGTCGTCTTGCATTTATTTCCCTGATAATTGTCTTGGAAATGATAGATTTTTCCTTATTCTCGCTCGTCCCATGCTTAGTCTTTAACTGCTTTGTTAGTCTGAAGTTTAATCGGTTGTAACAAGATCAATTCTCTTGTCAGTTATGTAACCCACCCTCTTATAAATATCCTTCTGTTCCACTCTCCTTCATCCTTCTTCGGTTTATCTTTTACAAAAATCCTTCACATATTTTTTTATCTCATAGCTTCAAAGACCTTCGCCGATAATGACGAAATCCTTGAGGTCATTCATGAAGTTTGTTTGAATTTCTCTAACCTAATGGCTGCTGGATTTAACATGGCTTCGAGTATTCTTGCTCAAGGATGGGATGGATATTTTGCTATGCTGCATGAACCAATTCATCCTAATCTGGTCAAAGATTTCTGGAAATATGTTTCTATGAGTATTCATGAGCAATCCATTTGTTCTCATGTTTTTTGCTGTCCAATCGTCATCACTCCTACCTCTATTGCTCAAGCCATAGGTTGTTTTCATCCTTGTGGTATTACTGTTGAAAATTTCAGTCTCAAGTATACTTTTGTCGAGATGTTCATCTCTATCCACGATGTGTCTTCTTCTAAATATGAACCCATAAATCCTGCAAAGCAAATTCCTTGTGCTAAAACCTGGTTCCGCCTCCTTCTAACCAACTTTCGTCCTAGAGGAGATAACCTGAACATTCTGACCCACGATGATAGACTGTTCATTTACTTCATGCTTTCTGATGTCAATGTTGACTTGGCCCAAACTATTTTCAACTTCCTGAAGGAATATGTTATCGTCTCAATAAGCAAACACAAATTCTTTCATTCCATTTGGGAGACTTCTGTCTGAACTTTTCTTCCAGGCACAAATCATCAACTTTGTTTGATCGGTTGGACCAGAAGATGTTCTTGAGTCAGTCAGTTGTGAAGTCTTTGAAGCTTAAAGTTATCATGTTGTTTGTATTTCTCTATGTTTTCTTCCTCTCTAAGTTATTTATGTTTTTTGTGTTTCCTTTTCTACCCCATTTCTTATCATCAATAAGACTTGTCGTTTTGCTTTTTAATCTTTTATCTTCAAATTCGTGTGTTTAACTATTAAAATTCAATTAAAGATTCTGAAATTTTTTATTTTGATAAAAAAGGGAGAAAAATAATGATGACTTTGATTCATGTCTAACTCTCTAAAAATCTCACTACTTAAATTTTCTAACATTATATATGTGCAAAGAGATCTTAAATGAGTTTCAAGAACATGTTGATTCTAGTGAATGGATTTAGCCCTGATAAAGATTAGATAAGGAATTTTTGTTGTTCATAAATATCTGATAAATCAAGCTTTAACAGAAATATCTGATAAATCAAGCTTTAACAGAAATATTTGATAAGACATGATCTAATTAACTAAAGCTCTGATAATTCAAGATCTGATAAGTGAACGCTTCTACTAAAATCAGACTCTGATAAAACAAGGCTTTGATATCCCTTATCTGACGGGAGCTTACACTTCTCAATAGGAGTTTTCTCTATCCAACTCTAATAATTTTTATGATATTACCTTGTAAAATTATTTCATTAAAATACATGGTTTTGTCATCATTAAAAAGGGGGAGATTGTTAGAACAAGATTTGATTTTGCATTTAATATCTAGTTTTGATGATAAGAATACATATATTTTATATGTAACAATTTTGTACTCTAATAACTTCTCAAGTGTGTAGATAAAATATTTTGATTGATTATGGATAACTATCTAAAAAGATCATCAGAATCAGCGCTGACACACCTCAGGAGAACTATTCATCTGTTTCTAAACTAACATCAGTAGTTATGAAGAATGTTGAATATTTGCTAGAAAAAGATCTTCAAGTGTTTCTAAGATAATCTACTCTTTTAGATCAGAAGTCAAGATTTCAAGCTCGGATAAGCTTTTGTTTCCAGCTCAAAATTCAAGATATGTCATTCAGACAAGTTGTTGAGTTCAACTCTAAAGACAAGGTTCTGACTCTGAACACTCTAATACTATTGGTATATTCACGTTACTTGATCTCTTCTATACTCTCATTACTTCAGATCAGAAGTATATCTTTAAGAAGGAAAGATCAGAATCTTGCGCTACAAGAAAAATCGTACAATAGTACACTACTTTCTCCACTATTGTGAGGACGTATGTACGGCCAAAAATTTTGTGTGCTCTTTGTCTCTCACGATCTTATTTGAGCCATTATGTCGGATGGAAAGCAAAGCGACGTCTTGTCCTTCTTAACGGTCTACATTTTGGGTCATCATCATGTCTTAACCTATTAAGTTCATCGTTGAAGTAGGTCAAGAATTCTGGATTTTCATAAACTACACCGTGGTATCTGTTGGGCCTCCACCAATAAATATCCATATATATATATTGGGCCTCCGTCACGAGCAATACTCCCTCAGCGGCCATGAAATAGTGTAGCCTTAATATCGTACTCATTGCAAGCAGCCACTACATCCTCTTGTTATGGAATTTACATGTGTGGTTTAGTTTTTTAGGATTTGTTGGAACAAGGTGTTTAGTTTGAGAAAACAAGGTTTTAGGCTCCAAGAAATCACCGCACGAACACGTTGTACATCCTCTGCAAAAGAAAAAATTAGAGAAACTTCTTCCTAAAGAAATAATTTCCACTCAAAGGTTTCCATGAAATGTTATATTTATCACGCAATTTTTAAAGTTTTTTGGGGTCACCTTTAGACAAAATCAACCTTCGATGAAAGTGATTTTTTCATAATTCAAGATAAACTTGTACTCATCCTTAAAAAATTTGGTAGTGATATCATCACCTTTTAAACTAGACATCAAAATTAATAATGAGAGATAGGGGCATGGGTCACCTGATTTTGTAACATGGTGGTGAGACCTTGAAAATCAAAGGAGAAGGCAACCACGATGCGTACAGATGGTTGATCTTAGCAAAACTGGCAGCGACTATTGGGTCTTCAATATTTTTTCTCTCAGCCAGAAATCGTTTTCCCTCTCAAATCAATCACCTCATAATTTATATTGGTTCAGTCATATGTACTCTCTCATGACCTACATCGAATCTTGAATTTTAATTTAAAAAAATCTTGCAGCAACAAATATATTTTGATGAAGAACACATTGCTCAACAAAAAGCCCAATTGACACGGTAAGGATCCCTCACCTTAGAGAAAAGATCTTTCACTTTTTTCTCTAGAACTAGTAACAAACCCGTGCATTCGCACGGGTCATGGTACGGGACGCGCATTTGTTTCAGATGTATATTTTGTAATAGAAAAATGTCTGGTACCCGTGAAAAAATAATAATTGAATGTATAGAAAAATGTCTGGTACCTGTGAAAATAATAATAATTGAATGCATAGAAAAATTTTCGGTGCCCGTGCCGTGAAAAAATAATAATTGAATGTTTAGAAACATGTCTGGTACCCGTGAAAAAATAATAATTGAATGTTTAAAAAATTTCTGGTACCCGTAAAAAAATAATAATTGAATGTATAGAAAAATGTCCGGTACCAGTGAAAAAATAATAATTGAATGTTTAGAAAAATGTCTGGTACCCGTGAAAAAATAATAATTGAATATATAGAAAAATGTCTGGTACCCGTGAAAAAATAATAATTGAATGTTTAGAAAAATGTCTGGTACCCGTGAAAAAATAATAATTGAATGCTTAGAAAAATGTCTGGTACCCGTGAAAAAATAATAATCTAAATATATAAAAAAAATGTCTGGTACCCGTGGAAAAATAATAATTCAATGTATAGAAAAATGTCTGGTACCTGTGAAAAAAATAATAATTGAATGCATAGAAAAATTTTCGGTACCTGTGAAAAAATAACAATTGAATGTTTAGAAACATGTCTGGTACTCGTGAAAAAATAATAATTGAATGTATAGAAAAATGTCTGGTACCAGTGAAAAAAATAATAATTGAATGTTTATAAAAATGTCTGGTACCCGGGAAAAAATAATAATTGAATATATAGAAAAATGTCCGGTAACCGTGAAAAAATAATAATGAAATGTTTAGAAAAATGTCTGGTACCCGTGAAAAAATAATAATCTAAATATATAAAAAAATGTCTAGTACCCGTGACAAAATAATAATTAAATGTATAGAAAAATGTCTGAAACCCGTAAATATTAGAAGCTAAATAGAAACTAAATATTTGTCTTTTCAAGATGGAAGATTTTTAATATTTTAGATTATATTTGTCTTTTCATCAAATAATTTTTAGAAACTAAATTAAGCTTTTTTAAAAGTGAAATATTTAAAAACTGTATATTAAAAATTATTAATTGTGAAAACATTTAATAGTGAAGAGTAATTGAAAATTTTCAATTCAATTAATTATAATATTCAAAATTAACAAAATCAAATCAAATCATTAAATCAAAAATATTTTGATTTTTATTAATAATTCCATTAACAAATATTTGATAGAAAAATATTTGTAAGATAGATAGGAAGTGAGTTGGGTAAAAGTAGTTTCTCTTTCCAATAATATACTGTAGATGATGGTAGTGTATTGGAAAAGCAAGTAGGTTTTGTACAATAATATTTTAAACTTTGTTCAGCTTGTATCAAAAGCTGTATTGTAGAGATGTTCAGCAAGGTTCACGTGAAGAAGATACAATCTAGTTATAGCAGAGTAGTTTGACCGTCTATGTGTGGAAAGTTTTCAAAGTACTACACATAAAATGAAATATTAAATTGAAAGGGAGAAATACAATTATTGTCAGAGAATTGTCAAATCTGATTTCACTTCTCCACCTAACACTTCCATCATCAATAAGCACTACACATCATAGAAAGAAGAGAAAATTATATTGTATAGTAGAAAATTCAAAAAAATAGCGAGAAAATTTCATTCTCATACATAATTTTTTCATCTAATTAAATACTTACTTGAAATAATTAAAACTATCTCTAAAAAAATATAGACATTTCATATAAAAACGAATTCAACAAAAATATAATTAGAAAAAAATAAAATAAAAAAAATCTCATCAAATATATTTTGTCCTTAAAAAACACAAATAGTTATGATTTTAAAAAATAGTAATTCTTTTACACTTTAAGATATTCTCCTTAAATGCATATCAAATTCACATCATTCAAATTAAATACATACCAAAATTTCCAAATGTTTACTTAAAAAATTTGAATAAGAGAAGAAAAAGATTATAAAGTTATAAATGGGTATTGATAGGAGTAGAAGAAGAATGTGTGCTGAAATTGCAAATGTAGTAATCTTAAAAATCAAAATGTATTTTAAAAAAGTTGTGATCTTGAAAATGAATTATTGAATCAATCTGGATCTACATTTAGTTAGTAATCAATTGTCAAATCCATGAAATCAAAAGAAAAAAAAACTCATAAAAATTTATGAGATCATAAGCCAAAGAGAATACCTCTGTATTGTTGTTTATTTTTTTATAGGTGAATTCTTATTTACCCACCTCAAAAAGGTGGGTAAGGTTACCTTTAGTGTAAAATGCATTGAAAACATCAAACAATTATTATATATGATAAATAATTAAATACATAAAAATTAAATGGTGTCATCTGATTGGTGGAATGTACACTACCCATCTTTTTGTGATGGATAGAGAATAGGGGTGGCAAAACGGGTCGGGGCCCGTCGGGCCGCTCGCGCACCCGCCAAAAAATGGCGGGTTGGGTTGAGATTTTAGGCTCGCCGCTCGCTAAAGCCCCGCCCCTCCAAAACCCGCCGCCCGCCATACCCGCCCCGCCAAAGCCCGCCGCTCTCCAAAGCCCGCTTCTCCTCCAAAACTCACTCTTTTTTTAGTTAATTCTAGTAATTGTAATTCTTGATGGTTTATTTTATACATTTATTTATAAATATATGTAATATTTTTTTGAGTAAATGTTAAAAAATTAATTTTAGAAAAAATTGTTTTAAAAAATAAGTGAAAAGTTTAATTAATAGGTAAAAAAAGCCTATTAATCTATTAAAAAAAATATAAATAAAAATAGGCGGGTAAGCCCGCCGCCCGCCAACCTGCCATCTTGGCGGGGCGGGCATGACTTTTATGCCCATTTTACTTGGCGGGCATGCCCGCCCCACTCGTTTTTTGGCGGGCATAAGGCGGGGCGGGCGGCGGGCGGGGCGGGCGGCCTGTTTTGCCACTCCAAGTAGAGAAGTTGTCCCCTTTTTTATATTATAGATTTATATTGCATTAACTTTGCGACAATTATACTACTTTATATTGATTGCAGTTAGTCTAGAATGGTTCGTGATAAATTTAGAAAACTATTTTTAAATGTTGATGGTTAAAAAAATGTCATTTCAATATCGAAAATGCTTTAAATATCATTCATTCATAAATATGTATTTAAAATGATAACTTTTCTTTAAATTAAATTCTATTTTTTAATTATTTTGATACATCATTTATAATTATTTTGATTATTCTCATTACTTATGAACTTTCAACAATTTTCTCAAAGATGTGTTAATAAAGTCATATATAATATAATATAATTTTGATTCAAACAAATTCATATATAATATTTTTTCAAATCAAAACAATTAAAAAAATTTCATACAAATAAAAAAATCATTCTTTTATATTATTCTAAAATTTTACATCACTGACAAATATTTATCCACTATTATATAAGTTTAAGTAGTGGTTATCTTCTATCTATGATATTTTTCCAAACACATTTAGTTTATGATATATTATATAAAAGAGAGATAAATGTAATAATAAATGAGATGTGATTTGAGTAGTTGAGTGAGTGTGTCTGAATTGAATGTAAGTGGGTGAGTTTCTAAAAAATACTGTTGGATGTTGATGTGAGGTAAAGTGAGAGTGAAAGTAGGCAGAGTAGAGACTTAATATATCAAAAACTGATTCATTGGAATCCAAATCGACCACAAAATTTTCATATTTAATAGAAATCACATGTAAATCTGACATAATTTCATTCAATTAATACATTTGTGGTACAATTTAAATTAACATATTATTTTATAAAGAATCAACTTTTCGTATTTCTACCATATGGACATTTCTGATTTATAATATATGTTACACTTAATTATTTCTCCTACACCTCTTCTTAACTCTTTCATGTTATTTTACTCTCTCTCTCTCTCTCTCTCTCTCTCTCTCTCTCTCTCTCTCTCTCTCTCTCTCTCTCTCTCTCTCTCTCTCTTTCTCTCTCTCTCTCTCTCTCTCTGACACTTCCACTTCTTCTAAACCATTTACTATCTTACTCACAAATTTTTCTCCCACTTCTAGATGGTTTTCTTAAAAGTGATGATATCTTCTTGCAAGTGATGATATCATGGATCTCTGCTTCAATTATCATGTTTGCTCCTAAAAAAATGACAACAATTTTTTTTAGTCATTATATAAGATAATCAATAGAATATAATAATAATAAAGTTGAAAATAAAAAAGAAAAGACCTCAAATATCCTTTTTTCGGACAAATGGCAACACTTTAAGTGTATCTAATATCTACAAATATGTTTCACCATTAAATTGTATTAAATTATTTTAAATACAAATTAAGTATCATTTATATAGTAATCATAAAAAAAATGTTATCTTTCATTACAAATAAAGTGGTATAATGATCATAACTTTATCAATCTTTTTGAAGTGAATAAAATAGAAATAAAAATTAATATTTAGAAATATATGAAAAAACCGAGTGCAAAACTTTATAAATATTTTTGAAGTGAATAAAATAGAAATATATGTTCAGTATGAAAAAAATATGGAATATGAAATCTTTGATAAAATAAAAAATAAAAAGAAGTATTTAGAAAATACATAAAAAAAACTCAAACTTATAGCACATAAATATTCAATGGAAGAAACAAAAAGATCTACAACTTGAAACTTATACCTAGATCGACATGGCCTTCATGTCGGTATAGATCTACAACCTGAAAAAACAAAAAAAAATTGTTAAACAAAATTGTAAAACATTTATGAAGATAAAGTGATGAGATAAAAATGAATGTGAGAATGAGAGAATATGAAGAAGAAGAAAAAAAGGAGAATGTGAGATGCAGCAAACAAAGAGAGTGAGAAGAAAGAGAAGAGAAAGGTGTTGTGGAAGAAAAGAGAGAACCGATAGACATTGAAAAGTTTACTTTTTTTTCTTGATGAAGATGAACAACTTTTAATATATCTGGAAAACACAAAATACAATATAATAGATCAGCAAAAACAAAGTTGAAGATGAGAAAGACAAAACAGAAAAAAGAAAAAAATATTTTCTTAAAGAAGAAGGTGAAGTGAAAGTGGAAAAGATTAGAAACATAAGGAAGAAAAAGAAGAAAGAGAAGAAGAGTGTTTGTTATGAGAGAAAAATATTGAAGAAGGGGGGGTTAAAAGTAGCAAATACCAAATACAAGCATACTAGGTTAGTTTGGTTACTATTACACAGTTGATGTGAAAGGATGTTAAAAAAAATATTTAAATCTTATAAGCAGATGATGGAAAAAGAAAAATGAATAGGCAAGTTGGTAAGAAATAGAGAAAGAATGATGGAAAGATGGAAAAGAAAGTAGCAAGGTGGATGAAGAAAGCATCCACGTGGATGGGCCAAATGAAGAGAGGGGCATAATGGTATTTTCCAGAATATTGAACTTTCTTATATTGTAGATAATCTTAAAAAATATTCCTCAATATCTTTCTAATAAAATTATACTCAAAGTGAAATTCTTTATATGGACTAACTTAAATAACTTGAGTCATGTCAAGTATATCCTATATAAGGTCGTGCTTAATCAAATAAATTGATGGTTTTTATTTCTTTTTCAATAAGTGCTTAAGAATATTTAGTTTAGGAACCATTATTGATGTATGTACTAAGCTCATTATGAGCTAAAATATTTTATGTTGAGTAATGTGAAATTAATATGAAATAATCTTTTTGTGTTATTTGATGTTATATTAGTGCCTTATTTGTATCATGTATTATATTGTCATGAATTTAATTCTTTGGCTAATCATCTTAGGAAAAGATAAAATCTTGTTGATGTGAAGAATCTATTAAGCGAAACTCATGATAAATATGATTGAAAATAGTAGGATATGAATATTGACTAGATTAGCGACTTTAGGAATAAAGAGATACAATCATAGAGGACATTTGGAATGAAACTAGACATGCATGGCTTAGGAATTTGTCCCCCTGCTTTCTTGTATACATTTATGATATTGTAGGAATACACCTTGAGATCACATTTTGAACTCATATGGAATGACATATCACATCATGTACACACGATAGACAAGTTATATTAATGGATCATTGCTCAACATATTCTCCATTATTGATTTCACTTATTTAGACCAAAGTTATTTCTACAACTGTTTACTTTAAAACTGAAATTGTGACAACCATCAATTATTGTTATTTTTTATCTTCCAATTCACAAAAGTTAATTGTGAAAATAAATCTAAGTTATTTCCACTCCCTGCGGGTTTAAAATTCTTACTAATCTATCACTTGCTACTTTAAAGATCATGTATACTTGCATGTGACACCACACATTTTTAAGCAACAAGTTTTTGCCGCCGTTGTCAGGGAGTGTGTCAAATAACATTTTGATTTTGTATAAAAAACATTGTTTCTTTTGTGAAAAGAATATTTGAGCTTCTAACATTTTTTGTAATCCGGTGACGTGACCGGTGCTTAGCCGTTGCATGCACAGATTGATGAGTCTAGTGTACACAGGAGATCCAAAGCCAGAAATAACACTCATATTACTAAGGAGATTTCAAGCTACTGGTTACTTACCAGGGAGTCCTCCACCTGCTTTTATTTTTGGTAACTTTGAAGAGGAACCATTTGAAGAGGAATGAGTCACGGCAGACAATGACATTATTGGCATTGCCAATGATAGGACAAGTAACATAATGGATTTTTCCGTGTTTGATCCCAATTCCTCGAATACGAGGATTATAAAAGCAGAGATCATAATGTCACAATTTGAATTCAAGCTTATGATGTTTCAAATGTTTCAAACAAGAGGCCAATATTCAAGGGCTGCCAATGAAGATCCACATTTGCACTTGAGGAAATTCTTGGAAATAGCCAGGAACTTCAAGATACATGGAATTACTGATGATGCTTTCAGACTCAGACTATTTCCAAACTCTTTAAAGGATAGTGCCAACAGCT
Source organism: Vicia villosa (assembly GCF_029867415.1). Taxonomy (NCBI): domain Eukaryota; kingdom Viridiplantae; phylum Streptophyta; class Magnoliopsida; order Fabales; family Fabaceae; genus Vicia; species Vicia villosa. The sequence goes on from NW_026705520.1 coordinate 78,364, forward strand.
TGTTAAATTATTTAGAGCCTAATTCCGTAGCTAAATGGTAGGCCTTAGCTGATTTTTTTTATTTAAGTACCTTCCTCTTGTCAATAACTATAAGATGAGAAATGAAATTACATCATTTAGACAAGGAGATGATGAGTCTTTGTTCGATGCTTGGCAAAGATATAAAGAGCTGTTAAGCAAATATCCCCACCATGTGATACCAATTTGTAATCAACTAGAAACATTTTTATAATGTAGTGGTTCCATACTCAAGGAACATGTTCGATGCATATTTGGTGGAGCTTTTCTATTCAAATCCTTTGAAGAAGGATACAAGTTGATTGAAAGTATTACTGTAACACCCTTCTAAACCCCCGCGACAATTATTAAAATATGCAATCAAGGGTGCCACAATTCATTTTAAACTAAACATGTGTCAACTGTCATGCATTATTAGAAACGATTCACCAAATAAACAACATCATGTTTAACACGGCAGAAAGTACGCATCACCGAATACAAGTAATTGATCAAAATCAGAACCATTAAATAGAGTATGTAGATTGAATTCTAAACAAAATCGTTCCCAGTGTTACACTATCAGAGCATGACTGACACGACACGAACTAACGGATGAGCTCTACAAGCTATCCTCACCGAGCTATGAGCCGCTACCCCTCAATCTGAAAAATATCAACATGTAAGGGTGAGTCTCATTCGCAATTAATCAATGTTATAAATTCACAAATAATAAGATATCATGCATATTATCCACTCAATTGAATATATTCAGGTTTACAACAATAATGCACCAAACACATCAATTAAATCAATCACACCAAGTTATAACATTGGACATCTTCCATTCATGTTATAACCATACATACATCCTAATGTAATGCAACTACATACATGTGGTACCATACATGGGCTAAACCCATATGACTGGTATATTCATCACCAAGATACAGCCCAACCGACACAAATTCCACACAATGGGAATTATGCCCACCATTTGATCCACAACATCACCAGGATCCATCACCAAAATGAGTATGAATGAATGCACACATATAACATCATTGATCTGATGCACCGCATCGTCTCACCATAACTCACCATTTTCATCACCGATAAAGTATGTACATGTCACCAGCATCATTCAAATAAATCACACATCATTCCAACAATCATTACAATTGTAACACAATCATATCATAGTCACATTACCACATTATAATCCTGTTGTCACAACATCACCACTGGATCAAAATGAACAATATCATCACCAATAACTCACCAAAAGCAAAATCGAACACTATATTCAGTTTCAACACCACCCACAATTATATCATATATAATTCGCACCACATATAATGTCAAATCACAGTTATATCATTACAACATCACCACATTACCACATTAACCAAATCATGCACACAATGTACAAAACACGCCATAAACGAAAATAAATCGAGCTTTTCAAAATAAAATTATGACAACCCTATTATATGACATGATGCACAAGGAAATTGAAGTGTATGTAGATGGTATGATTGCCAAGTCTCAATTTGAGGAAGATCATATGGAGGATCTGTTAAAGCTGTTTCAGCAATTGAGGAAGTATCGACCCTGCTTGAACCCAAACAAATGCACTTTCGGTGTCCATTCTGGAAAGTTGTTGGGTATCGTGGTTAGTCATAAAGGGGTTGAATTGGATCCTGATAAAGTTAAAGCTATTCAAGAAATGCCAACACCGAGGACAGAAAAACAAGTAAGAGGTTTCCTCAAAAGTTTGAATTATATCTCCAGATTCATTTCCAATATGACTGCTACCTGTGATCCGATTTTCAAGTTGTTAAAGAAGGATCAAGGATGTGTGATGGACTGCCGATTGTCAGAAAGCTTTTGACAGTATTAAGGAATATCTTCTCGAGCCTCCCATTCTTCTCCTTCCTATTGAGGCAAGACCTTTGATTATGTATCTATCTGTGCTAGACCACTTTATGGGTTGTATTTTAGGTCAGCAAGATGAGAATGGAAGAAAGAGTATGCCATCTACTACTCGAGTAATAAATTCACTGATTATGAGTCATGATATTCACCGCTCGGTAAGACTTGTTGTGCCTTAGCTTGGGCTGCTAAATGATTGAGACAATACATGCTGAATCACACTACTTGGTTGATTTCCAAAATGGATCCAATTAAGTACATATTTGAAAAGCATGCGCTAACTGGAAGAATTTCTCGTTGACAGATGTTGTTATCGAATATGATATTGAATATCGTACTCAAAAGGCTATAAAGGGTAGTGCGCTAGCAGAATATCTTGCTCACCAACCAATTGACTATTATCAATCCATTAGGTTTAACTTCCCTGATGAGGATGTGATGTATTTGAAAGCTAGAGATTGTGATGAGCCTTTGCCAAAAGAAAGGCAAAAATCGGGATCCCGATGGGGTTTAGTTTTTGATGGAGCTTCTAATGCTCATGGTCATGGGTTTGGTGATGTTATTATTACTCTGCAAGGCTCACATATTCCTTTCACTGCAAGGATATGTTTTGAATCTATAAATAACATTGTCGAATATGAAGCTTGTATTCTCGGCCTTGAGGAAGCCATTGACCTTAGAATCAAGAACCTTGATGTTCATGGAGATTCAGCATTTGCAATCAATCAAATCAAGGGAGAATGGGAGTCTCGTCACCCTGGCTTGATCCCTTACAAAGATTATGCTAGAAGATTATTGAGGTTCTTCATTAAAGTCGAATTCCACCACATTGTCTTCTATATATATGGTAATTTTCACAATGAAGTGCCTCATATTACAATCAAGCATCTTGATAGACCTTCTCATGTGTTCAAAGCTGAAGTAATATCAGATGAAAAACCTTGGTATTATGATATTAAGCATTTTCTTCAAACTCAAGAGTACCTACTTTAGGAATCCAATAAAGATAAGAAGACTTTGAGGAGGCTAGCTGGAAGTTTCTTCATTAATGCAGAGGTTATATACAAGAAAAATTATGACATGGTCTTGCTCAAAAGTGTGGATAGACACGAAGCAGACATGTTAATGCATGAGATTTATGAAGGTTCATTTGGTACCCATGCTAGCAGGCATTCGATGGCTAAGAAGATGATCAAAGCATGTTACTATTGAATGACAATGGAATATGATTGCTATAAGCTTGTAAAGAAGTGTCATAAGTGTCAAGTGTATGCAAATAAAATAAATGTTCCTCCAATGCTTCTCAATATTATCTCCTCTCTATGGCATTTCTCTATGTGGGGCATTGACATGATTGGAATGATTGAATCCAAGTCTTCAAATGGAAACCGTTTCATTCTTGTGGCTATTGATTACTTTACCAAGTGGGTAGAAGTTGTGTCTTATTCTAATGTAACCAATCAGGTTGTGGTCAGGTTTATTAAGAACAATAGTATCTGCAGATATGGTTTACCAAGCAAGATTATCACTGATAATGGGTCAAACCTGAACAATATCATGATGAAGGAGCTTTGTGAAAGTTTCAAGATTGAACATCACAACTCTTCTCCTTGCAGACCAAAGATGAATGGGGAAGTTGAGGCGGAAAATGAGAATATCAAGAAGATTGTTCGGAAGATGGTTGTTACGTATAAGGTCTGGCATGAGATGCTCCCATTTTCTTTACATGGGTATCATACATCCGTTCACACTTCGACAAGGACAACCCCTTTCCCTCTTGTTAATGGTATGGAAGTAGTGCTCCCCATTGAGGTCGAAACTTCATCATTGAGAATATTAATGGAAGCCAAGTTGTTTGAGGTTTAATGGTGTCATAGTAGGTTTGATCAATTGAATTTGATAGAAGAAAAGAGAATGACGGTTTTGTGCCAAGGTCAGTTGTACTAGAAAATAATGAAGAAAGTGTTTGATAAGAAGGTTTGACCTCGTGTATTCAGAGAAGGCGACCTCGTGCTTAAAAGTTTCTTGTCTTTAAACTCTGATTCTAGGGGCAAATGGACTCCAAATTTTGAAGGACCATATGTTGTTAAGAAATCCTTCTTTAGCGGTGCATTAATTCTTACAATTATTGATGGTGAGAAGCTTCCAAATCCTGTGAATGCTGATGTAGTCATGAAATACTTCGCCAAAATAAAAATGAAAGAACAGCTCGCTAAGTGGAAAACCCAAAAGGGTGGCTTATGCAAAAATGAGTGTCTGGGTGGGCTGAAAACCTGAAAAGGCGGTCCAGGCAAAAGTTAGAGACATAAAAAGAATAAATCATCCTGGTGGACCAAAAACCTGAGAAGGAGGTCCAGGAAAAAGTTAGGGATTCATGGCAAGTAACTACATCAGACAAGACTTGATCATCAAAAACTATCTCTCCGTCAGAAAATGTTCAACACATTTTGACTTAAGACTTAGCTCAGAGATTCAAAGTTGTTAAAGAGGATGGGGTCATTATATTTCAATGTATCTTTTCCATGAAATTACCATTTTCCAAACTTTGTAATCATCTATGGAGTCTTGCCATTCACAGACTACCATCATATCAATAAAGTTTGAGCCTTTATCCATTTACTTGCAATCTTATTTCTTTTTGCTTTATAAATTTCATTTATTCTTGATAGTAATTTTTGAAACAAAAAATAAATTAAAATTGAAACAAACTATTTTTTTTTGAAAATTATAAAAATGATTTATTTTGACTCATGAGTATACCAAAAGGAATTGAAATAATAACCTTTGCGGGTAGTCAGAAGGGTTAAAAGTTTGGTGTTCTCCCAGTAGATTTTGAAGCTTTGTAGATATAATTATTAGTTTATGATACAGTAAACTTTGGTTATGTTTCTTCTAGAGGTTTATTTGCCATGAACACTCTATTTCTCTAGAGGTTACGACTCTTTATTTCAAAGAATCTCATTTATGGTAGCGTGGATGTTTTTCGATGGTTGCCAAGATCATATTTTAATCCATGAATCCTATGAAGTTGATTATTTTTGCATTGTATTCATATTGATGAGAAGGTCATCTGGCTAAAAAAAATAGAAAACACACGGGCCAATTCCAAGAATCCTTGGTTCAAAGTTGTGTACTCATGGAGGTCAAGAACTTAGAAATTTTCTAAGTGTTGAAACAATTTTTTTCTCCAACTTTGAAGACTTGTATCCTTATGCTCAATCAACCAAATGCAACCTTTCCAAGCACATTGTAAATCTTGATCACTAAACTTTTTAAAGAGTCCAAGATTGCATTATAAAGGCCCTTACATTGTTTTCCCCATGATGTTGAAGATGGTACCTTGAGCCTGATGTCTCCTCTTACCATCAGATTTGATTTTGGATTATGTGACCTCTAATCACCAAATCGTTACACGTTTTCCCTCTAAACATGATTACCAAGTTAGTCTGAGCCAATTAGAGTGGCAAAACGCATGATTTGGTGGAGTTTTGCTAAGTTACAAGTCACATTTTCTTCATGATGCGGGTGCACACGAATTTCATCAATACGTGATCATTCCATTCACCTAATGCTTCCATCATACTCAGCTATAAATAAGGGAGATCTCCTCATCATTTTCTAAGCTTTAGAGAGCCAAAATCACTCTGTTACATTTCTTTCGAAGCTCACCCAAATCAGAAATCAAATTCACCTTTTCAAGCTTCCCAGTTCTAAATTTTTTATTCCATCTTCATCCCAGAACTCTATTGAAGCTAACCATACCATTTACAAGCCAAATTGTGCCCAGAATCGAGCTACCTAACTTCACATTCAGAGCTTCAAATTTGAGTTTTAACAAGTAGTAATTCGTGATCATTTTCACTCAAACTTGTTCTTATCTTGTTCACTTCTTCTCCCTAAAGTTGTAGCTTCTTCTGGTTTTGATTTTGGTTGGGTTTTAAGTATTTCATGTTGATTTTAACTTTTTCAATGTCTCTGATTTTTCTCAAATCGAGTAAGATGTAGTTTGAATAAATGTTTCGCGGTGATGTGGTTGAGATCGTCAAGGAGAAATGAATACAATGATACCACTAGCACTTGATTTAATTACATTTTGATTGATATATGATTTCTGCATAATTCCTCTTGAATTTATTGGCTAGAGGTTGTAGATTACGTACGTGTCATCCTAAACCCATGAAAATGAGCCACTTTAAATGTTTTGATTGGACTGACTTTATTTGGCTTGGTGTATGCGCTTTGACTTGGTTCCATGATGTTCCATCACCTCTAATCCATTGGATTTGCCAGCGTGTATTAGTGAACAAGATCCAACGCGCCATGTTTTTTGTGATTTATTTTGTTTTTCTTATTTTTGTTTTATTTTGATTCTACTTCAAAAATTCATAACTCATTCATTTTATTTTCAAACATTATGAAAAAATACAAAAAATGCTTTGAATTATTTCTGATTTTATGACTATTTTTCCAAATTTTTATCTTATAATTTGATATTTTTAATATTTTCTATCATTTTCTTTGAGTTTTAATTGGTTTTAAAATGTTTTTGAGCATTATAAAATTCTGAAAAAAAATCTAGAAATAATCCTATGATGGTCCTTGACCTATGCTGATCTTTGGTTTGAATTTGTTTGATGTTTAGATATTTTTGCTTCTTATTTTCTATTTTAAAAATCTTTTGAAAATTGTTGAATATTTCTTTTTTTAATGTTTGATTTGATTTTCTCCCTCCATCTCTTTTCTTTTTTATTTGTGGGTGTAAGTTTTGAGGTATCCATTGTGTAGAGGTTATGATTTTATCATTCTTCTGATGGATCATCAAGATGAAATACCATAAAGACAAAAGAATTCATGTGGACCTATGGTTTTAATTGCAATCCTTTCCCTCCCTCTTCATCTCAATCCCATTCTTGTTTTTTATTGTTATTTTACATGTGTTGCAAGTTTTTGGAGAATGATCTTCTATATCATTTCTCTAACTTGTTCTTAAACACATAAATTGTTATTGACCAACCTCATTGTAGGGTAACTTCTACATAAGTTACTTGGAGATTGCTTAACATTGTGCTAAATTTGACCCATATCGGAAAATGATCATTCATGGCCTAAAACTATGTTTATAAGCCCAATGATGGTTGATTATTTGACAATTAGTTCAGGACCTTTAAAAACTTGTTGTGTAGAGGTTTTGATTTTATCAATCGACTGATGAGTTTTCCCTAACTTTGACCTAAGTTCATTATTCAGCCATTATTGATCATTAACTTTGAGAATCAATCTCCATCTACTAATTACTAACTTCTAACTTTATTTTATGCTTCTTTTAATATTTTGTGCTTTATTTTATTATGCCTCATTCATCATCATGTTTATGTTTATGCCTATTTTCCCTTTGTCCACTTGGGCATATGTTTATGCTTATGTACTTTTTTTCCTTTGTCCATTTCGACTCTTATTTTATTCTTAAAAACATTAATAATCAACTTGAATCATAAAAAACTTAATGTGGACTTGAATTTTGGTTACTATACCCTAAGCTTGGAGGATGGATGATTGGACTGAGAAATTGTGGGAGTGTAATGACTGGTAAGGCCTCTAGCACACACAAAAGTGTACTGGTTCATAGAGCTTGCTCCACCAATTAAATTGTGTGTTAAGTCTTATTAGTCTAGGCTCTGGTTCATAGCCCACAAGGCATCAGACTCAAAAATTACATTCTCGGAAATTGTCCAGGAAATTTCCTCCCTTCTTAAACTCTTTCTTTGGACCTTTGAAATGTGGGGGATTGTTTGAAAATTAGTATATTTCAAAGTCCATCCTCCACCAGTGGAAGTTAGTGCAAAATCAGACCAAAACACTACTGCACCCTTTTTTAAGAACAACTTCCACAAGTGGATGTTAGTGCAAAATCAGACCAAAACACTACTGCAGCCTTTTTAAGAACAACTTCTCCAAATGGAAGTTCAGTGTGAAATCAGTACGATTTCTTGTGCTGCCGCCCAAGTTATTAAACCATACATCGTCCAATTTAACTAAATCAGTATGGTTTGTTGTGTTGTCGCCCATGTTATTAAACTTTGCCGCTCATCATTTATTTCCTTCCTCTACCTTGTTATTTACTAATTTTGTCCTATAAATAGTTGACTTATTTCTCATACCTTGTTATTTACTAATTTTGTCCTACAAATAGTTGACTTATTTCTCATGAAATAATATACCATAAAAGTATTTTCTTCTTCTCCCTTCTTTGTTTTTGGGCAATATATATTTGAGATTCTCGCTAGTTCTTGAGTTTCTGGTTACTGCAACCAGAATGTATTGTTTAATCCTAGAGAGTGTTTAGGATAATACATGAATAAAACTCTCAAGGACAATGAATCTAATTCACGACTCAACTCGATTACTTTCCATAATTTATTTTATGATTTCGTTAAAGTTGAATTTATTGTTGTTTTTGCTCTCTAAATCCAACATCGCGTCCCTGCACGGATTCGCTGGATCATGTGATGTGTGAGTGTGTCTTTGATCTTAGATTTTCTTAATTATTTTAGTTGTTTTTTATTTTAATTGGATAAGGCTCTATATCCCTCCATTCATTTGTACGATTTCATTTTTCTCTATTCAGAGTGAGATATATCCTTCTGCAAAGATTTTTTCATGCTCATCCCAAACAAAGACAACGAATTGAGTATTAAGTCTTAACCGACAACAAATCTTGAATATAAAATTATGAATCATTGATTCTTACTTTACTAATTACTTGGTTTATATGGGTCCAATATCTTCTTTCTTGTGGATGTTAAGAGTTTCATGTCACAACTACTCCTCTGATATCTTTGTACACCGAGCGTTGCATATGCAGGCTTATGATTTGCTACTTCAATCGTGGGGTTATATATTTATTTGATACTAGCACACATCGAGCATATTCTTGTAAAGGTAGACACGAATTAATCATAAAATAACAGTCTTTTTCAAAAGACTATCATACCAAACTTTTGTAACCAACTAAAGAGGATGAGTTTAGGCAAATAGGTTAATCATCTAAAATATGACGAGGTAAAGTTAAAATCTTACGCATTTAGTGTCGGAAAAAATATCATTGGCCTATCTATTTGGTTTTAGTAAAAAAAATGGAAATATTAAACTATTAAAAAAATTAGACCATATATATCACTGAAATAGCACCTACTTAGACTATATATGTTTTGGCAGCTTAAAGAATCCAAGCCAAAAAGTTGGAGAGTAATTGCTACAAAGAAAATGCTAATTTGTACACACATGTTAAAAAAAATGTAAAAATATTCTATTTGTGCATTTAATTTTTTAAAAGTTAAAATTTTAAATTAAATTGCGTCCGTAAAACACTTTTAAATCGGTCTCTGACACCATAAATATATGTTAAGAAGATCTTTAACTCTATTAAAATGTCAAGTTGATTCCTATATAACTTTTACATTTTTTTTTCTATGTGCAAGTAACAACTTTTTACATTACTTTTCATATTTAATATTTAATAGTTAGTTAGGATTAGTTGTGGAAGTTAATTAGTTTGTGTACTAACTTTCTCTTATCTTTCTATATAGAGGATTATCTTTGTATAATCTTTCATGTAATTCTCATTCATTCATCAATAGAAATGGGTTTCTTAACTTTTAACCTATTCCATTTTCATGGTATCACGAGCAATTTCCATGTTTTCTCTTCACTTGATTCCTTTCTTCTTCTTTCTTGATCACCTTTTCCATGGCGCTTGTTAATTAAGGTGATTTCTCAACCAATTACTTCAATCCTTATTACCTTGATCCTAATAAAAGTCTACCCCTCAATTACTCTTATTTGGCCCTCCATTAAACAACAAAAATTATCATTTTGGATCCATTCAATGCACATTGCCTCAATCTCCAAGAACAAGGAGAAGTTTGTAGATGGAATCCTTCTAAAGCTCAACGTTTCAAATCCTCTATATGCACCTTGGATATAATGCAACACCATAGTTCTTGCATGAATTCAACATTCACTCAGTGAATCCATTTCCATATTAGTTCGTTGGATTGAATCTGCAACTAGAGTTTGGTTAAATCTCAAGACACATTTTTCTCAAAGTCACACTGTTTGAATTTCAAAAATTCAAGAAGAGTTTTACAAGCTTCTTCAAGGAAATTTAGATGTCTCTAATTACTTCACCAAGATGAAGGTTCTTTGGGATTATTTAGAGAATTATCGCTCAATTCCTCATTGTAAATGCTCCATCCAATGCAGTTGCAATGCTATTTCTTTTTTACAAGTGTATCGTGACCAAGATTATTTTATACACTTCCTTAAGGGTGTTAAGGAGAAGTTTAGCACCACCAAATCTCAGATAATACTCATGAATCCCTTGCCAGGTATTGACATTGTATTCTCATTGGTTATTCAACAAGAAACAAAACTTTTCATTCCTCTTCTCGACCCTTCTCCACTAGATACTTCCGAACCTTCTCCATCCCCTACAACCTTATTGGCTAATGCTTCTCAAGCTAAGTACAACCCTCCCAACGAATGGAAATGGACAAGTCTACCTAAAGGCACCAATAGAGACTGCACTCATTATGGTAGAACAAACCACACAACTGACATTTGTTTTGTGAAGCATGACTACCCTTCAGGTTTCAAGACAAAAGGAAATCCTTCTCAAGCAACTGATCACTATGATTCTAAAGCCAATCCTGACACATCTGGTAAAGGTTCTTCAAGTTCCAAGTCTTTTGATTCACTCAAGAGCAATATCAAAGTATCATTCACTTGTTACAACAATCATATACCAATCTCAGCTCCAAAGTTAATGTTGTTTCTAGCTCTCCTTTTTCCTTGACATCCAAGTCATCTTGTCATGATGTTAAGAACTCTATACTATGGATCTTATAAACTGGTGTCACTAATCATATTACTTTTACTCTTACCTCCTTTATTTTCTATCATACTTGCCAACCTGTTTCAATTTCCTTACCTAATGGAATGACTATTTTTACTCATATATTTGGTTCTATCATACTCTCCCCAACCCTTACCCTACATAATATTTTATACATTCCTTCTTTTCATGTCAATCTCATTTTCATTACTAAACTTGCATTGTCCAACAATTATTGTGTTCAATTTACTTATGATGCTTGCCATATTTTGCAGACTTCTACCATGGTAATGATTGGTATAGATAAAATGCACAAATGATTATATGTGGTTTATTATGAAAATATTAGGTCTGGCCACTTTGTATGTAGTTTTTTTTCCAATGCCAATTCTACTATATGGCACTATAAGATAGGTAACACTTCTCATATTGGCTCTCATGCCATTTCAAAAAATATATATCCTTTTGTATCTAATAAAAAAAATTATCCACCTTGGGATTCTTTCCATTTTTTGAAAAAAAAAAGTTACATTTTCCTTTAAGTAATTATATTTCTTTTGCACCATTTGAATTATTACATGATGATCTTAAGGGTCCTTTCTCAACTGTATCTCTTTTAGGCTACAAATATTTCCTTACACTAGTTGATGGTTTTAACTCGTATACTTGGATCATTTTTCTAAAAAATAAGGATGAAACTAGAACACACTCTCATCTACTTTGTCGCCTACCTGAAAAACTAGTTCCACACTACTTTAAATTATTATAGAATTGATAATGGTTCCCCTTGCAAGGGCAGTGAGACTCAGGAGGCCTTAATAGATTTATAACACGACATGGAGGTGAGGGATTTCCCATGATGGCGAAAATCCCTCTACGATGTTGTTTTGAGGTTATCTAGGAGACCTACTCACGTGATGTGAGAGGCACTGCAGATGACCGATGATGCTTGGTAGTAAGTATATAATTTGAAATTTTGTTCTTCGCAAGACAGATATTGGATATGATGTCTAAGACAATGTGTTCAACATCTTATACCATATTTCACATATAATATAAAATAAATCTTCTACCATATTCCAACTTCTCAAGTAAAAGATTTAGAATAAATCTCTTTCCAAAACTGAATCACACTTTAAATCATTTTTTATAGAGATAAGTGTAAATCCAAATTAAATCTTTTCATGGAATGAATCTTCAATCAATATCTTTTCATATCCAATATCAGCAAAATCTTGAATAAACTAAATCTGAAACAAATTTACCTTCAAGATATATTTAAATAAATCTTTTCTTCAATACAAATCCAATCAAATCAAATCTTCTTATTTAAACCAAATACAAATCTTTTTATTTAAACCATATTATATTAAATCTTCTTCAAACTGACTTGGATTAACAACCATCATAGAAATAAACACAATCACTCTCAGATTTACTCGCTCAGATTTACTCACAAAATCTAGCAAACAGACTGAGGTCATATGTTGAATCTCATGCTGGAACATCTTGTCCCACATGATGCATCTTCACAAAAATACATCTTGTACTTCCCATGTTGTTTTACCTAATGAAGCCAATCAAAAGGAACAACAATCCCCCCTTTGAAAAATTTTGGCTTAAACAACTAATATAATTTTTACAAGATGTACATTATTAAATCTTCAAAATCACAAATAACAAATTGAGAACACAAGTAACACACCACAATAGAACATACACATCAGTAGAAGTAAAACACATATCAGAGATCTTGCAAGGTGATTGCTACACATTACTACACATAGAGCAAAAAAAAAGCTCAGACCAACTCATCTACATAGATCATATGCACATAATCACTCCCTCTTTTTTACATAATTTGGAAAATGTATCGATAGACATTCAAAGCGATACTTCTAGATATTCCATCAAACAAATTAGAGATAATTTTAAAAGATTAGTGTTATTTGAAACATTCAAAATTCAACACCGTATTATAATACCATATAAAAATATATCTTTTATAACTATTAATTTAACATAATAAAAAAGAAAAGAAATTAAAAAATGAAAATGTATATACACTTTATACAATTGGACACTTAAAATGGTGTCAAAACACCATTTCTTGATTTTAAAACAATATATTCAAATTGTCAAAAAAAAAAAAACAATATATTCAAAGACATTATTGTTATTATTAACTCTATATTATACTATAATATTTACATCAAACACTGTTTACCGTATTTATACATTAGACAAATGAGAACTTTATCTATAATGAGAATTGAGAACTTTTAATAATGACCATACGATTTAAAATCAATGCTTAGATATGCATTTTTGTGATATGTATTTAAACCATAATCTATCTATTAATTATTGTTCTCATTTGATATGTCCCATATATATATATATATATATATATATATATATATATATATATATATATATATATATATATATATATATATATATATATATATATATATATATATATATATATATAAGTGACGTGAATAATAATAGTGAATAATATCTAAGAATAGTGCATGAACATTGACTTTTAATGATAAAATAAAGTTAGTTAATAAAATATAAAAAGTTTATTAATGAAGTGATGAAGTTGATTAATAAACGTGTAGATATTAAAAATAATTTAGCAGAAAAATAAAGTTAGTTAATAAAAAGTAAAACATTGGTTAATAAAGTGATGAAGTTGGTTAATAAACGCTTAGATATTAAAAATAATTTTAGTGGTAAAACAAAGTTGATTAATGAAAGAAAATAAAGGATATATATCGACAGTTTAAAATTATTTTACACTGTCAAGCAATCACAATCATGTTAAATGCTAAATTATACTGTTATTTTTAAATAAATTATGATATGGTTAATTGATGAATTCTCATTTGATGACGGTGTAAAACTATTTTACAATGTCTGTGCACTATCTTTTAATTCTTAATGGAAAGTAAAATATTGGTTAATAAAATTATAAAGTTGGTTCATAAACAACTAAATATTAAAAATATTTTTTTGTAGTAAAATAAAGTTGGTGAATAAAATATAAAATATTGATTAAGAAAGATATAAAGTTGGTTAATCACCCAATTTTATATAATATTTCTTATTTTTAAGAAACGTAAAAAAAAATTAAATATTTTTTCATCTTTTAAAATTATTCATTATTATAATATTTTAATACTTATCATATCAGTAAACAGAAAAATACAGTTTAGTTAAAGAGAGAAGAGAAAAATACAGTGTAAAATAGTTTTATAATTTTAGTGTAACAATAACATTTTTTGATTTAAAGATCATATTATATGTCAACCGTGATACCATGTTGGTCCTTATTTAGAATAAACATTTTGTTGTGGCAAATAGGGAGCAAACCTTCCAAAAGATACTTTCTTTTTAATAATACCAAAGATACTTAGAATATACACATCCCATAGAAAAAAAAACTTTGAATATATACATGATTATGTAGCACTATAAACTTTCATTATTTAGTTTATTTTTGCTTTCACCTTTACATTTTACACTTCACTTTTGTGGCAACTCTTACAGTTTTACTACCACCTTACAAATTTTCTATATAAAAACAAGTTCGGTACACAATTACAAGTTACAACACTAAACTTCAAAAACCAGAGCACTCTGTTTTCACAAAGATGAACTCAACTCCAAACCCTTCCTCTTCATTCGAATTCAATTATCTCCCCTTCAACGAAAACGACCCCGAAGAGATGCTTCTCTACGGCATGATCAACGATGCAAACACCTCCCTCACTAGCACCAGAGTTAAAGAAGAAGAGGTAAGTTCCATAAGTTCCGAAGAGAACGAGCCGCGGAAGGAGAAATCCTACCGCGGCGTTCGAAGGAGGCCATGGGGGAAATTCGCAGCCGAAATAAGGGATTCAACGAGAAACGGAATGAGGGTTTGGTTAGGAACATTTGACAGTGCTGAAGCAGCTGCTTTAGCGTATGATCAAGCTGCTTTTGCCATGAGAGGCACTTCTGCTATACTCAATTTTCCTGTGGAGATTGTGAGAGAATCGCTTAATGATATGAATTGCGATGAATGTTCTGAATATGGTTGTTCTCCTGTTGTTGCTCTTAAGAGGAAACATTCTTTGAGAAGGAAAATCGGGTTCGCGAAGAACAAAGAACAAGATTTTAGAAACAAGAACAACAGTAATAACAATAATATCAGTGTTGATAATTCTGTCGTGTTTGAAGATCTTGGTTCGGATTATTTGGAACAATTGTTGATGTCTTCTGATGAATTTCCTTGTCCTAAGTGATTTTTTCAACAAAAAATTTTGTGATGAAAAAATATCATCTGTGCGCAACTACAAAAATTAATATTTTTGCACGTTCTCGACTGAATTTAAATCCAAGACGTCTTGTTTTGCTGTAAGAGATCATTTACCATTTTATCCAAGTACATTTGGATTTTAGTCATATTTAGCTTAATTTTATTTCTATTTTTTTTTTTTGGTTTTTTAGTAATTTTATGTAATTAATATTTTACTTTTTTTTAAGGGTGATGAAAGCCTTTGTAGTGTTTGAATGATCAAAATTTGAAGATCATTTTGATTTTTTTTTTTGAGTTTGTGTTATGATTATTATGTTTCTTTTTGGGAGTCTATAGGAGAATTTTCTTCTAAATAATTTGTTTTTTCTTTTGTATGTAAAGTTGAATAGATAAGGTTCAAGGAATGAAGTGGTGAAGTTTGTGGGGTATGGTTTTTGTCGTTATTGATTGAGGTGATTGTGGTTTTGGCTTTATTTGAGTGTAAAGTCAACATGCATAGAATAGTTGTGTAAAATGTGAAGTGCACGCGTGGAGAAATATACAAGCAAACATATAATAGAGTTTCTTAACTATTTTGGCAACCTTGTAATTTTGTTTGAGGATATGTGTGTCAAAATCTTACATTTTTGGCAATGAGATCTTCGTATGACAGCTTATTAACAACTTCTTTGTTCTTTGTGGAGTCTTATTTTTTGGTTTTCATGTCAAATTATTTAGTGGAATATTAGTAGTAATATAAATGGATCTCACTAAGATGATAATTTAAATGAGAAATATTATTCTATATAAATTGTTATTGATCTATGGTTCGATTCATAGAATGTGATACTATATTAAAATTAAAATTTGATATGATTTATCTTTATAAAATTAACTTGTATGTGAACAGTGAACTTGTCACTCTATATAAACTCTATGTCAGATCAATATGAAAGTCATAGACGGCAAAAACTATTTAACCAGATTGATCTTTGAGAATTTGAGAAAAGGGCAATCTCATATCTTAAACTATCACTATCAAATTAATTTATAAAAGTTGGTTGTAAAAATATTTGATCACAGAAACTCGAGTCGAATTTGAACTTGCGGCATTCAACTTTTATGAAATTTTCACCATCTAAATATCCTCAAAATAGCCCTTGTTAATGTTTGATTGGTGAAGCAAGATTTAGTCTCATTGAATAGACATTTATCGTATTATTAACGTGGGACATGCGTGACATTGGATATGTTTTTTTTTTTTATAAATTATAAACAAGATATGATACATTAACTATCAAATTGTGCTCAAAACAAGTGTGTGGCGGGGCTAGTTTGCCGCCAGATTAGGCTAAGCTATTTGTCGTGTGACAACACCTGCAGCTATGAAACATAGGCTTAGGTTCGAAATATACCAAACTTAATTACACGGTCAAAAGAGAAATTAATTAATAATTGAATGTATAAAGATAACATGATTAGTATTTAGCGGCAATATTTTATTATGAAAAATAAGATAAAGGAAAATGGAAGGAAACCACCTAAGGAAGTTGGTGGGATTTCTAGAAATTTTGTGAATCTGTTGGACTAGAAAACTACACAAGACCATTGTCATCAACTTTTTCAGTCCAACTTTGAATTGAACTAGTTGGTCTCTTAGACCAACATATGCAATCTTATAAGCTATTGAATTACAATAATGGTATTTTGAATGATAATATGCTTAAAATTTATATTTTGAATTTAAAATGTTGAGATTTTCTCAAAATTAATAAAACAGTTTTTCTTTCAAAATATACAAAAATCCTTAAAAAGTATTATTTTTTTTAAATTAAAATATGAATACAATGTAAATTTTGAAGTTCTAGAAGTTATGAATTCAAATGGAAGTTGACCATCAATCTAAAAGAAGTTTGTATAAGATGCTTCTACAAGATAGTTAAGTGTGGTTATAAACCACATGAAGTTAATGTAAAGAAGAAAAAAAAAAGAAAAGTATGTTGTTGCGAAAAATATTAAACGAGTAGCTTCCTTATAGAAATAGGGAAAGTTGTAATGAATAGGTTTATGTAGTATTTTGAGGGATTTAGGTGCTATGACAGTGATATGTCTTTGCCTAAAATAAATGTCTTGCTTATCCCTTTTGCGGGAATCCCTTATACAATCTCAATTTTGCAGAGCCTCATTTAAGAAGCACATCTTGCATCTTGAATTCTCTTTTGTTTCATAATCATTAGAAACGTCTATCATCGTCATTAACTAGTTCATTTAATCATCACATAACGACCTTATTAATGATCCGGCCTCATCCTTAGTGTTACCTCCATAGTTCAGTTGCGTCCTCCCCCTAGCGAACTAGGTCGCGTACGGATGCTTACCTGGCCTGGGACCCGTGTTCGCCACTCGGGGTAGTCATATCTACCCGGCGAGTGAGCTAAGCTAAAAGCGGGGATTTCAATAGTTGTTTCTCCTCGATCTCTCCTTGACTCTGGCCTAAACCTATTATAGATCCCGGTCCGACAAGAATATTTTTCGCGATGTACACAAGCCCTCGAGTATAAGTCCCTCTTTTAAGGGTGTGATGCTATGTCGTGAAAGCCCAAAAAACATTTCTCCATTAATGTTGAGTCTTGTACCCGACTCATATCTCTACTGACGTGGTCAAAATGAAAAGTCACGTCGATTAAACGCTCTAGGCCCCCTCATAGCGTAATGATTCATTTATGGGGTATTGATCATAGGCGATTGTTCCCTCCTTCACACTACCGTTTATTAATCATATTTAAGCCTTATTCCTCCTCATTCACTCCATCACAACTTACTTTCATAACGTTTTATCTCCTCAACATTCATTTTCAAATCAAGCACTTCCTTTCTCAGGTAATTCCTTCACTCTTCTTTTAACTTCTACTTTTCATTCTTCTTTTTAGAAAATTGGTAATTATTAGAGAGTGCGATTATGAGGTAAATATTAGGAAACCCGTAAATGCTAAAGAAAGAAAATAAGATGTGGGGTCAGTGCAATTGTGAGATGAAAGGGGATTTAGGCAAAAAAAGGTTCAATGAAGCCATAGAAGAAGTCTATGGTGATGTTTTTGCCCCCTTTTAGTGATTCTGATTCCACCTCTTCTTCCTCAGGTTCTATGGAGATACTGATGGAGACTCCCGCCCCTTTTGATGAAGAAGTGATGGGCTATAAAAATAGCTCCTTCGATGACATAGAGATCATAAAACTTTGTTCTCTAAGGAATATATCTTCAACTAGAAAGGAGAAGGACATTGTTTTGGAGGTGTGCAACCCCGGGGAACGCGTATGCATTCTTCGTCCGAAGAGCTTGAAAGAAGAGTTTTTTTTTACTTTTATTCCGGTGTGTTGGAAGACTTCCAGGTCCGTATTCTTTTCTCGGATTTTAAGGCGGACATATTGAAGACCATGAACGCGGCCTCCTCCCAATTCCGTCCCAATAGTTGGGGCTTTGTAAAGGCCTTTGAAAAAGTTTGTGAGGCATTGCGTATTACACCCACTGTATGCCTGTTTTTCTCTTTCTTTGAGGTAAAAAGGGTCGAGAAGCGCATTTGGATTCAAATCAGCGGTATCTTTTAGAAGAGCTTTCTTAAATTGTACACTTATAACTACAAAGGGTTTAAGGATCGGTTTGTACGAGTCAAATATGGACCGAGATATCCCCAAGTACTTTTTTCTTTAGACGGGCACTCCCTTTTTCCTCACTATTGGACCAAAGATCCTCTACCGATCTCTGGGTTCATATACGAGAAGTTGAGTGAATCGGAGATCCAGTCTCTAGAAATCCTGGACTGCTTCTGTGTGATGAGAATTTAAGAATTGTTGCCTTTATCGGGTAAAGACACCCCAATTTTTCTTGGTAAATGTCGCGACTTACCCTTTCTCTCTTATTGATCATACAAATATTAATACCAACCATACAATTAGAGAATCTACAATCTCCCCATTTGGAAAATTTTGGCAAAAACAAATTTAAATATTACATTCATATTTCAGCAACAAAAACAACAGAAGTCGAGCAATAGTGTAGTAGTCTTCATGCACTCTTCAAGCATAGCTTTTCTTTTTGAGACTTCAGTCGCTGATCTACCTGCCAAAGAGTTAGTCTTCTTCTCATTTATATGAAGGTTGTCAGGACATCCTGCTTGACTTCTTCACACAACATTTTGAATGAGTTCCATTTTCCATACACCACAAACCAGCAACCTCAGGAAAGGAGTAGAAAATCCTAAAGTCATTTGGTGTACATGAGGAAGAAGATAGCTGACACTTCTCCTCAATGTGGAAACCAATGCTTGTCACTGATGAAGGTATCCAAATTTCCCTATTGATGGATAACTCTTTAACAATGCATAAGTGACCCATTAAGTGGCATAAGAGACCCCTTAAGAAGCATAAGAGGAAACTTAATCAGCAGCTACCAACAATCTTGAACAATGTCCTGAGGGACATAAGTCTTGAACAATGTCCTGACATCTTTTCAGACATTGTCTTCTTACTCTTTTTATTCTCAAGACTTCTTCAAAAGTTGATGGTTTGAGAAGCCATCACGTGACCTGAAGTAAACCATTATGCCTTCCACTGGTTTTTGTTCTTCATTCACCCAAAATTAGTGACACAGTCCATAGGGATAATGTGTGACATTTTACATTCTCCAATGTTGACCTTTGTACATCCACTCCTCAACCAGAAGAGAAAAATAAATTCTATTATGCTCAATGCTGGCCCTCTAAATCCATGTTCAGACTGTAGACTTGCATAACGCCTCTGACAAATACTCAGCTCCTGTCAAAGTATTTACCATTAGTTTCATGCATAACCTCATCCGAGGACAGACAAAAGAAGGGTATGAAAACACTTAGAAAGGGGTTTGAACAAGTGGTTTCTTTTTGCAATATAAAAATGACACAGTATTTTTATCCTGGTTCATTATAACTCAACTACTCCAGTCCACCCGCCAAGGTGATTTCGCCTCTCTCAGTCGAGGACTTAATCCACTAATCAAAAACTGATTACATCAAACCACGAAGGCAACAGTCAACGTCTTCTTAAGAATCTTAACCACAACTTAGTTACTCAAGGAATACAAACTTTGACTTCTTGAGAATCCTAACCACAACTTGGTTACTCAATAAACAATTACAGACATAATTTCTAACAAGTGATCTTAGGTGATTCTTAATCTAAGCTATATTACAATCGTGATTTTTCACTATGTTTAGTACAATGAAGATGAAATTTACACTGATACTTTGAACAAAGATATTTTCTTTCAGTATAAGTGTTAAAGTATGAGAAATTTCTTTGAACGAGCTTTCTTGTATCTTGCGTGTGTTTCTATCTCATGTAAGAGCTCTCTTGTATTATGTGTCTATTTCCTTTTTCAAATGATCTTCTATTTATAGCGTTTTGAAGATTTCGTCAGATGCTGGATAATAGGCTAGCTTAGCCTCTCATGTTTGCATGTTATCTTGGATAAACTTGCTTTCCACGCTTCTTGAGAGTTGTTACTAAATCTGCTTTTAGCCGTTAATAATCCTTATGTCTCTAACGATAATCTTTCTTCTGTCATAGTATTTTATCTTTGTATTTCTTCAAGAAAACTTCTTTCTGACTTTGTAGAGATAGCGCTTATCAGAATTATGCTTCAGCGGTTGGTGCTTTAAGAAGTTTCTTCATTAGAACTTCTCTAGACTTCAGCGTGACTGTCTTTCAGCATTTGTATGTAGTCTAAGTTCTGATGATACTTGTTTTTCTTGAACTTCAGCATATGTTTAGAACTTCTTATGAAATAAGAGATATATAATTAGAGTATCATATTTACTTATACAAAATTTATTTAATTGTTATCATCAAAACACTAAGATAAGATTGGAATCAAACTATGTTCTAACAACAAATACTCAGATCTTGTCAAAGTATTTACCATTGATCAGATAGGGCTCACTTCTTCAGAGAACCACTTCTCCACACTCCTATACTCTCTCCAGAACAACTTCCTTTTCTGAATAGGTACATTCTTGAGATGATGTTCCAACATCAGCATTGGCATCAATCTCGAACATATGGATTTTATCATTCACTATGGCTTTGGGGATAACACCCAAAATAATCCAAACACATCTCTTTAAAGGGAACACAAGAGACCCATACATCAACAGCTGAACATTTTTCAACCTGTTTTAGAGACACACCAGTCAAACAAATTGAGAAGAGTAAATTCTCCGTTATGTTGATATCAAGACATTAGCTTTGACATCTTTTCCAGAATCTTCCAACTTCTGATCAGGGATTGCTTCTTCACCAACTGCTAGGAATACCTTGAGAATAAACCATTATCCCTCTCAAGGGCAATACAGACTGTGATTAGTGCATATCCACACACAACATAACCTATTCCAGGGTACACAACTGAAAATATTTCTCTTCCAGATGACAGAGAGGATGCTCTTGGCATATGAACTTGACCTTCAAATTTGAGCAAACTGGCTGAGATACTAACATGGATCGAAGGTTATCAAAACCAGGAAGTAATCAAAGATTGATCATCACCTTAATCATCTAAGACATGTTTTATTGGAAAAACATCTTAGAAATATAGCACAAATGCCTCCTCTTCTGACACAAATAGTCTGTAACTCCCCGAATTTAATTAATTATTTAATTAAATTAATCAAGGATTTGTTCGTTGAAATTAGTCAAAGTCGGGATTTATCGGTATTACTCTAAAGGCGTAATTGGATTAATATGTTGATTTCAGCAGTAAAGTTTATGGTCGGATTAATTAGTTGGATTAGTCGGAAAAATACAAATTGCGAGTTGGTATTATTTAAGTTATGGATCAATTGTAGTTGTGGAATATTATTGGAAATAATATCCGTTTATGTTATGTGGCTATTTAATTATTTTATGATGTGTTTTGTGAATTATTTGATAATTATGAGATTATTTAGCATTATGCCATTTTATTAAGTTATTATGATGGTAAATAAATTAGTTTAGTCAGAGAAATATTATTAGAATTGATATTTTAGTTTATTTAGAACTATTTAGTTTAATGGGCCTAATTTGGTTTTGAGAAGCATAGTAAAGAGGGGTGTTAAGCATTAAGCCCAATATGATATTAGAAATAGATTTTTTTTAATGAAATAAGGAAATAGAGAGTATGGTGTTATCAGAATAAGAAAACAAAATTGGAAGAGGAGGAAGCCAGGTTTTGGAAAAGAGGAGAGAAAGCTAGGGCAAACCCCATTGGGAGCTTAGAGTTGTCTTCAATCCAAACCAGGTAAGGGTGGGATTCTTGCATTATAAGGGTTTGTATGATGATAGGTTATGGTGGGGATTAGATTCTATGCTTTAATATCCATGTTTGTATAACAATTGCAATTTTGATGTCGTTGTTCAATGTTGAAATTGATGGATGATTTGTTGTGCAAATGATGTAATTGATATGTGGATTCGAATAACTATTTGATGTTAATGTTAGACCCGGGAAATTATGACCTAAACTGATGTTTTAATATGTGAGAATGGATTTTTTTTGGGGTTTTGGGGGATAAACTCGTAGCATAAAAATTTGGGGATTTTGGGGTTCTGCAACAGCGGGAACCGGTTCCCAGTTTGGAGGAACCGAGTTCCCGGACGCTTTGAAATGTGAAAATTGAGATTTTGGAGATGGGAACTGGTTCCCAGTTTGGAGGAACTGAGTTCCTAGACCCTCTGTGAATAAAAACCTTGTTTTTTTGGATGGGAACTGTAATTCCCAGAAAAATGATTATTTTCTTAATTTAGTCATTTGGAATGTTTATTGAATTTTTTGCATTTTGGGACAATTTAGTCAGTGTTAATTCGGGATAGAGGAGTGATAATTAATCGAGAATTTTAATATTTTTAGTATCAGAAATATTAATAGATTAATAGTCGGCGCTTTGGGAATTTTCCGAGCAATTGAGATTAGACCGTAAGTTGGAGATTAAGAGTTAAAAAAAGGTTTATTAATTAAAGTAGGTGGGCTGGTTAGCAATACTGTATGCACGTGTGATGAGTGGCCCAAACTAGAAATAGTGAGGTAATACTAGGTTTTAGAAAAACTCAGTGAGACACCACAATTTGGAGAGAAGCTGAGTTGCAGAGAAAGAGAGACAGAAGAGATACGAGCAAATTCCATAGCAGAGCAATTTTGGGGATTTTTGATCGGGACGAATTAGAGAAACCTTCATTCCAAAGGTAAGGGGTGGGGTTCTTGATCTATAATTGGGAACATGATGGATTGTATGTGGGTTTGGGGAATTTTGTTATCTTTGTGTTCGATTGAAATTTTCCTAATATGCATGAATAAATTGTATGCTACTGTGTTGGAATTCTGTTGGAATTCTGTTTGCAAAATCTATTGTTTGCCACTATGGTTGATTGGTGTTTTTCTGTGATTGTTTGACTGAGTTGAAATTATGATCGATAAGGATTTTGTGCTGGGAATATTTTCTGTGATGTTGTTGATGTTTGTTTTCATGGAAAACTGATGATTTAATATGGGAAAAAGAAGAAAATGAGGTAAGGGACGGGGCCACGTAACTAGGACAGGTGTCCTTTAAATAAATAGTGGGGAAGACCCCACATGTGTGGGGCAGGCGGCCCTAAGGGAAGGGGAGGGCGCCCTTGGGTGCTTGGGGAAGTCCCATTGTGGGACGGGTGTCCCATGTCTCAATTATATACTTTTCTTGTTTTATTGTTTAATCATTTAGAAGCCCAGTAAATGAATTACAATCAATAACTAAAATAACTAAAATGCTACCTTTGAATATTCTTAGAATTGAATAATAAACTTAAGTGAATTACCAGTAATTGAATTAACACAATATAGCAGAGGTTATATAAATAAAACGATTTCAAGAAATAGGAAAATTATGCTAGCAGAGTTAATTGTTAGAGATAGCAGAGTAAACCTTAGCAGTAGCAGAGTAGCATTAAGTTAGCATATCAGTGACAGAAAATGAATCTTCTGTAGACCGAATTTAATTCAATCGAGTAGAATAAATTAGGTACGTACGGGAATAATTCGGTATCGATATTTTGGTAATGTTTCGAATGCGAAGAATACTGTGAAGTTTGCGAAATTGCAGTAAATTGATGTGATGATTATTATCAATGATTATTGATAATTTTGGCGATATAGGCGAATGCCTTTGTGACGATATATATACTGTGATGTTCTTGTGATTTGTTGCATTTCATCCGTATCGCATGATTTGCATATTTTGATGACGGCCTCGATTTGGCGAATGGTGACGAAGGCTTACGCCTGTATGAATGCCTCTAATTACGGGCAATTAGTGATGGGGGCTGAAGCCCCGGGTACCATATGCATTGCATCTGTCGCGTCTCATTCATTTGAATTGTTTGTGACTTTGTGTGAATTTGAATGTTAAACTGTTTTACGGAAATTGCGAATTGAGATATATTATAACTTGAACCGTAATATACTATTTATCATGATTTCGTTTATATTGCTCGATATCTCACCCTTTAATTGTTTTCGTCGTTGCCTTTATATTGGTAATGTGCAAGTGATGCTTGTGAGTGAAGTGTAGCCGCCATGAGTCGAGTCAGTTGTCGCTCTGATACGTAGCACTCGAGGGGACAAACGAATGTTTTTATTAAATAATTTAATTGCTGAATTTTTTTGGTGTTTGGTTTTAGTTCATACTTGATGTTTAATTGAGAAAGATGCTATGATGATGATACTAAAGTTTGGTGAAGTTTTGTGAATTCTGATGCGACGTTGTTTTAATTCATGGAGTATTTTTTATGATTAATTTAAATATTTATATTGTCCGCTTTCGTTTAATTGCTATGTATCCATGTGAAGGCACGTTTTCCGTTTGTGAGTTAAAATGACGAATGTGACATCTTATTTGATTGGTTGAAAATTTTACTCTGATTTTTTGAAATAAATATTCGGGTAGATTTGGGGTGTTACATTAGTGGTATCAGAGTAGGTCGGTCCGTCCGGCAAAGGGTCGTGTTGTAGTTGTTTAACAATCGAGTATTGTTATTTATTTCTAGCCATTGTTTGTGATGTAGATATAAGTTGAGATGGCTGGAAGAAACGACGCTGTGATTGCTGGTGCATTGGAGGCTATGGCTCAGGCTTTGGGAAATCAGCCGAACATTGGTGAGAATGTTGGGTCTCATAGTTTGGATACCTTCTAGAGAGAGAATCCACCTGTCTTCAAGGGTACCTATGATCCTGATGGTGCAATGAATTGATTGAAGGAGACCGAGAGAATCTTCTATGTGATGGATTGCACTCTAGAGAAGAAGGTTCGGTATGGTACTAACATGCTAGCGGTGGAAGCTGAAGACTGGTGGTTAGAGACTCGTCAAAGGTTGGAAGTTGCTGGTGAGGAAGTGACTAGGGTTGTGTTTCGTAGGGAGTTCCTGAGGAAGTATTTTCCTGAGGATGTTCGTGGAAAGAAAGAGATCAAGTTCCTTGAGCTGAAACAAGGGAGCATGTCGGTCACTGCTTATGCTGCGAAATTTGGTGAGCTGGCTAAGTTCTATCAGCATTATGATGGACCTACTGGAGAGTTCTCGAAGTACATCAAGTTTGAGAACGGGTTGCATCCAGAAATCAAGAAGACTATCAGCTATCAGAAGATTCAGATATTTGCTGATTTGGTGGATAGCTGCCGGATCTATGAGGAAGACAACACTACTCATTATAAGATGATCAGTGAGAAGCGAAGCTAGAACCAACAGAACCGTGGTTAGCCCTATGATACTACAGCTGGCAAGGGTAAATAGAAAGCTGCTTAGGGTCAGAGGACTAGTGGGGGAGATGCTCCTGCTAGTATTGTGTGCTTCAAGTGCGGAAAACCTGGTCACAAGAGTAATGTATGTAGTGCTGAGGCACAGAGGTGTTTCCGTTGCGGGAAGACTGGACATTTGGCTCCTGATTGAAAGCATAAGGAGGTTATCTATTTCAATTGCGGCGAAGAAGGGTACATCAGTACAAAGTGTGAGAAACCGAAGAAGGCGCCAGGCAGTGGGAAGGTGTTCGCTTTAGCTGGGACACAGACAGCTAGTGAGGACCGACTCATCAGAGGTATATGCTTCATCAATAGTACTCCTTTAATTACTATTAATGACACTGGTGCTACTCATTGTTTCATTGCTGCTGATTGTGTTGAAAGATTATATCTTGTGTTGTCTGCTATGAATGGAGAGATGGTAGTCGATCTTCCAGCTAAGGGGTCAGTGACTACTTCTCTTGTGTGTGTGAAATGTCCTTTGTCGATCTTCAATAGAGACTTTGTTGTTGATCTGGTTTGTTTTCCTTTAAGGGGATTAGATGTGATTTTAGGTATGAACTGGTTAGAGCATAACCATGTCCATATTAATTGTTATGATAAGTCGGTGAGGTTTTCTACTCCAGAAGAAGAAGCGAGTTTGCTGTCAGGTAAACAGTTACGCCAACTGATGCAAGAAGAGGAAACTCAGATGTTCTAGTTAATGGCTACATTATTAGTGGAGAATCAAGCGGTGAATGAAGAATTGCTAGTAGTACGAGACTTTCTTGAAGTTTTCTGTAATACGGTGAACTGACTTTTTTAGAAATGTTGCGGATAGCAAGAGTCGCCACCGACTTTTATTTTATCCAATTTAAAGAAAGGCTAAAAGAACAGGAAAAGACCTTTTAAAAGATTTTGAGTGCGGGGGGTAAATTATACAAAGGGAAGGTGCAAGGCACCATTTGCATCCATGGTTTTCCATGGGCTCTTAATTGCTTTGCTCTTTGAAACCAAAAGTTTAGAAATGTAGAAGAAGAAATAAGGACTTTAGCTCGTAAAATGAGCGTAGCCTTATTGAAGTTTTTTAAGAAGAAGTGTAATAAAAAGTTTTTTAAACCAGAGCAAAGCAATTAGGGGCAAATTACCTGGTTAGATGAAAAATGTTCTTTTAGCCTTTCAGGGCTATCCATACCATAGGAGGGTAGGGAAGTCCTTTTATTTGGAGGTTGAAGGGTCGTCGAATTATCGTTCGCCACAAGACTGTCCCTGCCATAGAGGGGCAAGTAGTATAAGGGAAGGATCAGAATAGCCATTTACTTTTAGGCAACCGGAGGATACCTCAGCACTTCGTAGGCAACTTCAAGGGACGAGATCATATTAGCGAATCGAAGGCAGCATCATTAGGGACTTATGATCTGAATGAACTGAGGGCAACATTGCGGAGGTATCCTCGTATTCGAGGGACTTGGCTATTCTGCATTAAAACACAAGGCAACAGGCAACATGCAACAAGCAACGAGAGGGGTACCATAAAAGGTGTGTGGGTGCAACAATCACGTGATCAGATTCAAAACAATTTATCTTGTAATATTAATGATTCTAATTCAATTCGAGGTTACCACTCCCTAGGATTACTAACCACGCAATTAATATAATATAACAGTTTTAAATGCCTTCAAGGCCACACAATACACCCTGGAAGCAGTTACATAATAAATCATGGGGATGGGGGAAAAAGAAAAGCAATAAACTTAAACCCCAATAGGGTTTGACATAAGTAATAATTTAAAGAAGAAATAAAATAGATTGAATTTTTAGGGTTACCGACTAATCGAGCTTTGACGGTTGGCTAACCCTGAAAGTTTGAAAAAAGAAAAATAAACACAAAGGGGTGAGTGTATGGCCAGCTCATTGATGTTGAATATAAAATCATAATTTTAAATCAGAAGGGCAAAAAGAAATAATTAAATTAAAAGGCAAAAATAAAGATTTAACTTAAAAGGCAAAAATAAATATTTAAATTAAAAGACAAAAATAAACATTTAAATGAATAAGAATAAAATAAGGGACTTAGCTTTGATCTGATATGGTTCGTAGTCGGAGGAAACCTTGGTGCTACCCTGAAAAAATTGCACAAGGAAAACGACTTCAGTGTAGACATGATCTTCGTAAACCCTGACTAGGGTACGAATTAATAGGATTAACAAAATCAATAAAATCAATTTAATTAATTATTAGTTTTTCAACCTAATTAATTAAATCGGTGAAAATCAGGTTTCGATTAAATATCTACCCCTAGCATTTATTTTTAATCAATTAATAAGAATTAATAAAAATTAAACAAATAGTTCAAACAAATTAAATTAATTTAAACAATTAAAATAAAATTATTTAATAATATATAAATGTTTTATTTAATCATGTTTTATAAAAAATATGAGTTTTAAAGAAAACTTTGTTTTTTAAAGATTTAAATTATATATAAAAACATTTATACAAAATATATGGAATAAAAAATGAAAACATAATTTTATGTAATAAAAAAGAAAAAAAATTAGAAACTTAGCGTGTGGATCCTGTGTGGCAGACTGGTGAGGGTCCATGATGCGCCAGTGTGTTCCTGAACACTGGATCTGGAGATGGAATGATCTAACGGCTGGAAACTGAAGGCACATGATACCAGGACGAGTCATAAGGCACCATGCCCAGCAGAATTTTGAAACATGTCGCGCACGTGAATCAGCCAATGGGGGCATGCCACGCAGTCACCTTCAACCTCCCCTTCATCGTCTTAGCCCTGCAACTGGCTTTTAGCGACGGACGCCTCCATAGCTATAGATCTGCAATTTACGAATACAAGCAAACGACCACAAAAATCTTTCGCGAGGCCACCATTGAATTCGTCTGGGCCTCACAAATTCTACCATGGCCTTAATTTGGCCTAAAAGTAACTGTGTCAAAAAACCCTAAAACGGAACCCTAAACCACTACAATGGCACAACCACACACAGATACGCAAACACACAATTAAGCATCCAGAAACGTTCCACACATCATGGTGAAC
The DNA here is from genome assembly GCF_029867415.1 of Vicia villosa. NCBI lineage: Eukaryota > Viridiplantae > Streptophyta > Magnoliopsida > Fabales > Fabaceae > Vicia > Vicia villosa. The sequence goes on from NW_026705520.1 coordinate 107,359, forward strand.
AATATTATGCATTCAAATTACCTTTATATGCCATGGATTGTAGTAATCGAATTTGAGAATTTCACTACTTAACTTGGCTTATAGGAGAAGATTCTGGGAGTGTTGCACGCGTATGAGGATTGGAATAGCTTCAGTGATCTTGAAGGCACGTGCTGGGATCAATAGAACACCAAGAATTAGCTTGTAACTCAGAATTCAAGTTTGAGATTTTATTGAACTTTTATACTCGGATTTAGGGTTCTTGAGGCAGAATTCTTGTGAAACCTTGCATCTGAAACACTTGTGTTTATATAGGAGAATGGATTAGGGTAAGAATTATGGCAAGAATCCATTTGAATCTTTCATTTGCAATATGACAAATTTGATTGAAAATATGTTTCTAAATCTTTCTAAATTTGCCAATGTGATCTAATCTTTTTCCAATTAGTTGGCACACGAAATTTGATTGATATTTTGGAGTGAATGTAGATTGGATATGATTGGAACTAAGAAAAAAATCATATCTTTTTAATTTTTATCCCAAATATTGATTAAATCCATGATTTTAATGAAATAAAATTCAAATAAAATCAAATATTCATCATGTTTTCGTGACTTTGAGATTGAGTATCTTTGATGGCTTGGGGAACAATATTGAATAAAAAAAGATTGGGTCCTTTTGCAAAAAGATTCATTTTGGAGCCCTTTACTTCACATTTTTTTCTAAAAAATTGTCCAACTTTGACAAGGCATATCTCCCTCAATTTTTAAGATATGGAGGAGTTCTAGGACTTTTTGGAAACCTCAAGATGTCCTCTACAAGCCACTTTGGAAACTTTTTCCCTTTTGGAGAATTTATCTTGGTGATATTGGCTTTAAAAACTGCTTTTGGCTGACTTTCAAAAAGGACCTATAATCTTTTGCTCCATATCTCTCAAATGAAGCATTTTTAGACTTGGCATGTGAGAGACAAAGTTGTAGGGAATTCAATTTCCTTCAAAATGAGCTTTGGATAGGAAATTTCTGATGTTCCATGTGGATGTTATGGCTGGTCAAAGTTCAGTTGACTTTCTCCTATGAAAACCCTAATTTTGAAACTTTTGAATTTGTTGATTTCTGAACTTTTCTTGGTGAACCATGATCAATACTTGATAAAATGGTGAATGATACTTCAAAATGAGGATGTTGACAAAAAATCAGGAGTTTGACTGCACTTTGACCACAGTTGACTTTTAGGCCAAATCAGTCGACTGTTGACTTTCTGAGCAACTGAGTGGTCAACTCTTTGAATTGAGCCTTGAATTTTGTCATGGAGGTAGTTTGAAACATCATAAACCATATGATATGCCTTGGAGCCTTTGTTTCATTGATTTTCTTCAGGAAACCACAAACCCTAGTTTCTTGGGCCTTTGTTTAGGAGGGGTGTCTTTGAGCAATGTGCCTTGACTTGAGTTTGAACAAGAGAAACAGTATGGGCAAATTTTTGGGGTATGAAATTTTCCCTGATGAAATTCCTGACGTACCACCTGAAAGAGAAGTTGAGTTTATGATTGATCTTGTACCTGGTACCCGACCTGTTTCTATGGCTCCGTACAGGATGTTAGCGTCTGAATTGATAGAGATAAAGAAGCAATTGGAGGACCTACTTGAGAAGAAGTTTGTGAGACCAAGTGTATCACCGTGGGGAGCTCCAGTGCTATTAGTGAAGAAGAAAGATGGAAGTATGAGGTTATGTGTTAATTATAGACAGCTGAATAAAGTGACTATCAAAAACAAGTATCCACTTCCGAGAATAGATGACTTGATGGATCAGTTAGTGGGTGCTCGTGTATTCAGTAAGATTGATTTGAGGTCGGGTTATCATCAGATTAAAGTGACAGATGAAGTCTTAAGGGTATCACTCTAAGGGAGAGAAATGAATCCTTGATGGCAAAAGATTTTGCTTCTTTTTCTTTCTTTGGAGCAGGAAATTTTTTTGTGAACCAGTCAGGTCCAATCTTTTTGGTTGCGAAAGAAGCCATAGAGGGAGTAAAATTGTGACGCTTTGCAAAAACCATCACAAAGTTGGTAAAAGCTTATTGGAGGTTGCGTCCTTCTTCGACTAGAGTTAGAAGAGCCTGACATGTTCCTTTAACTCTCCTATTTTTAATCTCGTCAGAGTTGGCATCAATAGGACTGAGATATGGTAAAGAAGTCTCGAAAGAAGCATTTAACCAGAGTTGAAGCAGCCAAAAGGGACCAGCGAACCGTAGGCTTCCTTTAGGTTTGGGGTTTTTAAGGTACGTGACTCCTTCGCCAAGAGACTCATAAAGGTGGATCAGGATCATCTGGCTCAAACAAAGTTTGTTTCCAGCATTGTGTTGGTTGGAAATGATGATGAACTTCTTCGCCAACTGAATGGACCTCGAGCAGAAAACGTAACGCCGTAGCCATAGAGCAAGAAATGCAATGTGCTCTCGATCAAACACTTCATCAGTTTCCTTATTATGGTAGTGTTCGATGTGGGTACTATATGTTCCTCTAGAAACATCAAAGTCTATGGAATATTCGACTAGGTAGGAGGGGTCGAAAGTCTCACCGGTGGATTTGAGTCCAACAATAGTAGATATGTCAAAGAAGGTTTGTGTCATCATTCAACAAGAGAGATGAAATGTTTGGTGAGTACTATCCGAAAAATACATAGAAGCAACTAAGATGCTTGAACAATAAGCGCGTCCTACCTTCAACAATTCTATTAAATTGAAGATACCCATATATTTCCAGAATTGAGATTTCTTCTTTTCCACCTTAGCTAACCATGCTAAGTTGTATGAAACATCTTTAGATGAAAGGGACGATCGAAAAACCCTAAACCCATTATTCATAAACCCTAGTTTGATAGGATCATCAGTTGAAGGATTGCCTTGGTGTTAGGGTGTGGTTGTTCATCAGTGTGAACTTCGTCTTTTGACTTGGGTTTCCTAATGTTTGTTATGGGTCTATACCTGTCGTAAGTAGGAAAAAACTGTCTAAGTTTTTCTTGATCAGCTGTTGGGTCCACTATACGACCTAGCATGGCTTGGGGTTTTGCAGTTATGGAAAGAGGAAGCAAGACCTGGGAGTTATAGATCTTCTGTTGTTTTTCAATAAACAACTCAATAACATATTGTTAGTTCTCGACCACTTGAGGCCCCAAGATCTTGTGAATTAGAGGTAGGTTGGAAGCTTTCTTGGGGCGCAATTTGTTAGCTGCAATTTTCGACACCATGGAATTAGTGAAGGAAAGAAAATATCTTTTAAAGATATTATGATTTTTCGACAAAACAACATGTTTTCTGAAGGCCCGTCGAAGTCAGTTATGATAGGAGAAAGTGTTTGATATGGACTTAGAAATATTTTCTAAGTTTTGTAGTTGCTTCAACGAAGAGAAGAGTTCGATTGGGAAGTTGAGTTTTGAACGAAGATGTAATTACCTGTTGTCCTTATCTGTTTTCATTAGAGGACGCGTGGAGCTTTATGGCTAAAGGAAGGCATGCTGAGCAAAACGTGGCATGTTTTAATCGAAATACCGCTGGAAATGGTTATCTTCGATTTAGTATATATAAGAGTCTTAGCATTTAGGATTCAGGTGTTCATTTGTGTAAAAATGTCACCAAAAAACTCAAAGTATCTGTGCATTGAGAAAAGAGTCTTCTGAAAATGTACGTGTAAACGCCATTTTATCTTCTTTTACAATTTTATATAACTTATCATTTCTAGAATTTGCATTCTTGCAATTTACTTTCAATTGCCTTTACTTTACTTTCTTTACAAGTTTACAGCATTACTTTAAAGAATTAGGTAAATCAAAATAAACATTTCAATAAGAACATGAATGTAGTGGAAGTGTTCTTTATTATCAAGATTAAGGTTTGAAATATAAAGCACATCTTCTAAGATCAATCTAGTCGATCCTGTGAGTAACCAAAGATTGTTATTTTTGGAAGACTAGCGCTTGTTTTCCCAAACTCCTGCCTTCGGGCTTTGTTATTTTCACAGTAAACAGTAACCCAAAGTCCTACCTTCGGGCTTTATTTTAAATTATATTATCACTTTTATTTTTGACTTCATATTTGTATTCGGTATCCTAATTTAAATAATCCGAGGTGTATGTATCCAAGCCCCTCAGGCATGAAGTACATAGGACGCAAGTGCCCGGTCATGAATGAACCCGGCATTATTTCATGGACGCCTACTCATGGTTCAACAAGATTAATCTGGAAACCCTAGATGTTCCCAAGACGAAATTCAGGTCAAACCACGACAACTACTATTATAATGTCATGCCTTTTAGCTTGGGGAATTTAGGCGTTGCCGTCTAGTGACTCATGTACACAATGTTCTCCCATTAGATAATGCTAAAATTGGAAGTGTATGTTGAAGAATTGATAGTAAAATTTCCAAAGGGAAAGAGTCGTGCAACAGACATAGAGGATGTCTTAGCATCAGTCAGGAAGTATGATATGCGTCTGAACCTCGCTAAGTGCTCTTTCGGGGTGCAGGAAGAAAAATTCTTTGGCTTAATGTTAAACAAAGATTCATTAGTCAAGACATTGAGGAGAGTGAAAGGTTAATTGAACAACTAAAATTCCAAAGATTCATTTGACAAGAGTGAATATGAGAGAGCCCTTCCATCTTCTATAGCTTGACATTACGTGAAAAAATTCAAAATATTTTACAATTGACACGCCAGCCTTATTAAACGTAGGCCTTTTATAAATCAAGAATAGTGTAAATAGTTTGTAATGTCCTTAAAATTAAGTTTAGTTAAACATGGAATAAGAAGGGTTTAACTTTTAAGTTCCATTTCCAGAATATTAGATAGATGGAGTTTGGCCATTTTGAAAAAAAATATCTTGTATCCGATATATAGACTTTGGCCATTTGTTTTGATATTTTATATCCAAAATAGTACAGACATGAGCTATGTCCAAAATGCTTCGCTCTCAATTGAACATCCACTCACCTTGACTATTTCAAAACCTTTCTCTTCCCTTCTCTGGTCAGTTTCTCTATTTCTTATATTTAATTAATTTCACCAGCAATTTGAATCTTGCTTTGTAGTGTGATGATGGGATAGATATGTAGTTGTGTTATCATTGTTACTCTGATGCTTCTTCTGCCACTCATGATTTCTTCCGGTTCTTTTGTCAAGAACCTGCCGGGTTTATTTTGATGGCAAAATCCCCTTCAACCTTGAAACTGGTTCTTTTGGATTTTCTTACTCCCAAACGCAACAAGGCTACTACACCACTGATACACTCTGGGTGGATCATGCATATTCTTTTTTACAAAAGGTAAACAGCTTTTTTTTCCCGACTTACATAGTAGGTCGATTAATCCAGCTCGTGCTACGAAGGCACGTGCACTGGCCAAACATTGTTTCTGCCAGAAATCAGTAAACAACTTATTTTACTTCCATTATTTATACTATGTTTATAATTTATCAATGCAAAACAAATTGATCATGGAGTTTAGCAAATTTTTAGAGGTGCACGTAAAAGTTATGTGACAGATTTTTATGTGACAAATTTTTATGGGAATCGGTAAACAACTTATTTTACTTCCATTATTTATACCATGTTTGTAATTTATCAATGCAAAACAAATTGATCATGGAGTTTAGCAAATTTTTAGAGGTGCACGTAAAAATTGTGTGACAAATTTTTATGGGAATCGGTAAACAACTTATTTTACTTCCATTATTTATACTATGTTTATAATTTATCAATGCAAAACAAATTGAGAATTTTTTAAATATCCAGGTTAAAAAAAACCAAAAAAACCAGTTTTTCAGAAAATTTACCAAAGTGTCTAGGTTTGGCAGTACACCATGGGGTATGCGCCAAACCAAATGGCGCATTGGTTCACACTTCTGGTGAACTAGCCAAACCAAATGGCGCAAACGTTGATGAAGATAGGGCAAGCCATTTGATATGGCGCAAATGTGTTATTGTTTACACATAGGAGCCATTTGAAATGACTCATATGTGTTAGGGTTCCTTTTTAAAAAAAATACCCCATTTCGTTTCATTTCGCGCAAAGTTTACGATTCCGGTCTTTGATTTTCGTAAAATTATCCGATACGCCGATTTCGTAAAATTGTTATTAACCCTAATTATGTTATTTAATATTTGTGTTATCGATTCCGCCGCTTAATAAAGTAAAGTTCATTGATTAAAAATATGTTACAAAGTCGATACACGAAGTCGATACATTATCGTAAAAATATGTTACAAAGTTGATTAAACATGCGATGAGTTGTTCCACGACTAGGACATTTCTTTTTATTGTGCCCTAGTTGACGAAAAATGCTACATTTTCTTTCCATTTTGTCATGCACGTCCATTTTGGTTCGAATACGAGTACTGTTGGGATGACCCTTTTTCTTTCGTCGCATCGTGTCATTATGCCAAATTACCTCCCCATCATACTCAGGCCAGTAACCCTCCTTCGCTACCACTGGAAATGCCACACTGTATACCTGGAGCAATATCTCAGCCTTGTAAATTGTAGATAGTAGTGATAATGCGTCCTGGTGCACAAATGCACGTGCTGCTATGACATGTGAGCAAGGCATACAAAATGCTTGAAACTTTCCACAGTCGCACCAATGATCATCTAGTAGAACCCGATATTGTTGTCTCGGCAATTCTTCATTTTGGTCAATTGTCTCTTAAACACTGAAGGTGCGGTTGAATCGATCGAAAGCAATTACATGATGACTGTTGGCCTTCGCTGATTGTTCTTTCATAAATTTCATGCAACTCTCGCTGAACAGTTGACCCGATTCTCTAATAGTACTCCACCTCTTACCTCTTGTTGAGAATAGTGAAGCCATCCTAAAGTAGGTTGCCTCCACCAGTTCAAATGCCCTTAAAAAGACCATTCATGGATTCTACTAGATTTGTTGTCATGTGACCCCATCGCACGCCGTTGTCGTAAGCCCTGGTCCATTTCTCCCTGGAAAGGTTATCAATCCAACTTCCCTTATTCGGATTTGACAATACAATTTCACTCCGATAATGTTGGAATGTAGGTTGAGTTAATGCATATCCTGCATTGACCAGTGTTTTCCGGAGGTGCCTATCCTTAATCTCCCGCATGAAATTCTGGGAAATATGGTGAATACAATATACATGTGTTGATGGTGGGTGTTGCCATCCGTTTGCTGGATTTTTGTAAGCACTTTCAATGGAAGCATGCCTATTAGAGATTAAACAAAGATCAGGTTGAGGAGCAACATATTCTCGAAGATTCCTTAGAAAGAAACTCTAACCCATGGCAGTTTCACCTTCCACTATTGTGAATGGTACTTGAAATATATTGTTGTTTCCATCTTGTGCAACAACCATCAACATGGTTCCTTTGTATTTACCATATAACCAAGTTCCATCAATTTGCAGTATCGGTTTACAATATGCAAACCCTCGTATGCAAGGTTGGAAAGCCCAATGGAATATTCCATTTCCTTGAACACGGGTTCCATCCGGGGCATGCGCTGGCAATGTCTCTAGAATAAAACGGTGTCAGGAGCATATATTTGAAGCACAGTTAGATAACGTGGAAGAATTTTGTATGAATCCTCCCAATTGTCGTACACAATTTCAATGGCCTTTGTTTTTGCTATCCAAGCCTTTATGTAGGATGGAGTGTAGTTGTATCCTGTAGTGATATGCGAGATAATCGTTTTCACCTTCAGAGACGGGTCACAGTTGATAAGAGGCAAGATCTCCTGGCAGATAAGATCATAACTAAGCTTCGTATGATCTTGGGATATGTTGGAGTTGACACATGTTTGTTGTAGTGAAATCGACCCTATGACCCAGGCATCACTTCTCTTCCTATACGAAGCACAAAGTCTGAATGCACAATCAGGGTTTTTACAAATGATTATATACGTTTCTAGGTTTGAGGGCCACTTCAAAATCAACATTGTGTGCCATGTGCCGTTTTTTGATAGTTCTCAGACATGCCTCCCTAGAAGGAAACTTATCTCCGGACTTTAACGCTTCATTACTTTGTATTTATGGATTGAAGAAGATATCGGATGAAGGTTCGTCGCCTTGTAAGTTTAAGTTAGTCATATGTGCAGGAGGTTCGTACACATGATCTAGAGGCACCGATATGTCCTGCTCGTCTTTAGATTCTTCATTGACCATGTCGTCAACATCAGTTTCCTGTTCATCTTCTTCTTCTTCGTCTATAACATTCACCTCTGCTTGCTCGTCGACGGGTGGGTCAATAACTTGTGATTGAACAACACGTGATTTTTGTGTATCGACCGGTATGGTAACTGTGGACCTCCGTTTCCGGCCATACCTCTCGCGGAGAGATACGTGAACTGACTCTTTTTATTGTTTCTGCTTTCGCATTTTTTTGAAAATTCAGAGAGTCGCCACCGACCTTTTATTTTATCCAATTAAGGAAAGGTTTATAAAAGACACAGAAAAAAGACCTTTAAGAAATTCTGGGTAAGTGGGTAGGTTATACAAAGGGAAGGTGTTAGCACCCTTTGTATCCATGGTTATCCATGGGCTCTTAATTTGCTTAGCTCACTTGTTTTCAATTGCTCTGAAATACTTGCATGTGATTTGAAATACCTTTGTAAATTGAATTTGTAATGATCCTTGTGCGGATGTATACAAAGTGTTTTTATCTTTCAAAAGATGTTTTTGGAAAAAGAACGTTAACTTCGTAATGATCCTTGTTTGGATGTATACAAAGTATTGTCTTTTTTGGAAAGTTTATTTTGAAAAACAATAGTGTATGAGAATTTTGTTTGTTTTGATTTGAGCAAGCAAATTAGGAGGTCTACCCTGAGTTGTAAGGTCTTTATCCTATTTCCTTTAAAAATCTATCCTTTCACCGGATATAAACAAAAGGTTCGATTTTGTACTCGAAACAGTAGAATTTGACTTTGATTTTGAAAAGAATGAGAAAGGGGTTACCTTAAGAGGTGCAAGTGTGATTGTGTTTGAATTAAGATATTTTATCTTTTGAAGTTAGTGATCTAACGGTTCAATTTTATCTCTGACATACACGCAGTTTATATGTGCTAGAATTTAAAATGCGGAAATGTAAAATGCGGAAAAGTAAATCTACGCTATTACATCGATTTGCAGGAAATGTAAACTATGCCTATTTACATGAATTTAGCAGCCTATACATTTATCTAGGAATTTTAAATAGCAAGAAAATAAAGACATGTTTTTGGATTTTTATGATTTATTTTAATTATGATTAATGCATGATTAATTAAAATAAAATGAGGAAAAAGGATGAAAATAAAATTTAAACCTAAAATTTAAGTTCAAAATATGTTCAAAATGTTTGTTAATTAATTTAAAAAAACAAAACTAATTTTTTTTGAGTTTTTGAAATTGATTAGAAATTTATTAAGTTAATTAATATATAATTATACAAATAATTACACAAATAATTAAAACTTGAAGAGAAAATTATTCAAAATATGTACAAAAATTAGTTTATAATGTATAAACAATATTTAATATAAAGAACAATTTTTTTTATGATTTTTTGATTGGTTGAAATAATTAAAAAGCAAATATATAAATATATACCAATTAATTATGCAAAATATTTAAATTATGAAGAAAAATAAAATATTTTTATATCAGAAAATAATATATTATTTTAGCAACCTAAAAATATTTTTTTTGTATTTTTTGGATTTTTAAAACTATTTTTAATTAATTTAACAAAGAAATTAAAATAAAAATAGAAAATAAAAGGATAATAATCAGGTGTGATGGTTTATGAGGGAACATGGTGTGGTTGCGTGTTGTGATGCGTTGGATTGAAAATTTAATGAGATCTGATGGCTCAGATTTTGAGGCACATGGCATAATGATAGGACTTCACGCACTGAATCAGAGATTTTTTTAAAAAACGCGCGCGCTACATCCAATGAGGTGAAGACACCTCATCGTCTTCAACCTCCAGCCAGCATCTTTAACAGCGTTTTTGTAATAAAAGCGCTGTAATAGATACTTCCTAAACCTGCAAAATAGCGAATAGGGTCAAACGTGAAAATAAATTTGGCGCGACATGTCCATTTGATTCGTCTAGTCCATACGAATTCAATGGTACCACTTAGAACCTTTGATTTTTCCTATTTCAGAAAGCCCTAATTTTGAAATTATGAACCCTAAAATGGTGGTTCTTCGTATGAGTGTCCAAACTTCAATTAAGTTTCCAGAAATGACTAGGACCTCAATCTAAACACAAATATATGTCTACATCTTGCTAGATATGCGTGTGTTATGAGATATAAGTTGGTTTTAGTTTGAACAAACCGTGGCTTGTGTAGCTCGATTTGTGAGGTTTCAAGACTTAGAAATGATTGGAATATGTTCAGTGATGCTTGGGGAAGGTATTAGAATGTTTAGTTTGTATGGAAAGTGACTGGAATTCAAAATTCGAATTTGAGATTTCTTTGAAAAATTTAAGTGATTACAAGTGTGTTACAAGCAGAATTCTGGCTATGATTTCGTGTCTCTTTGATTGTGAAGTGTTATAGCCTTTATATAAACTATGTTGTGCTTAGAATTGAAGCCAAGAAGCCTTTTGTTGCCTTTGTTGAATTCTTGATTTTTTTATATTAAAACCTTTGAATTGTTGACCAAGTCTTGCTTCCCTTCAATGCTCTTGCCTTGTACCTCAATCCTCTGCAGAAAATTGAAGATTCTTGGATGACTCATGCTTAGATTTTAAGCTATCCATTATCCATCCATTTTTCCTTTTTATTTAATCTTAAAATAAGATAAAATTAAGCCAAAAATGGATAAAAATGGTATGGGCTTAGTATTGGTCGTGGGAGGCCCATAATATTATGGCAAACATGTTTGAACCATGAAAACTTGGCCCCATTTGGAAAAAATGCATTTTTGAGCAATGTTGGTTTTATGCACTTTCCCAAAATTTACCCAACTTCAACAAGGTGTAAACCCCTCAATTTTTGTCATATGAAGGAGATCTTGCACTTTTTGGAAACCTCAAAGAGTCCTCTAACCAATGCCTTTGGTCTCATGTCAAAATGATTTTTGATGCTCCTTGTGTGTCCTTTTGAAAAAAGTGTCTTTTTGTTGACTTTGAAAATGACCTGTAATGTCTTTGTTCATATTTTTCAAATGGTGAATGTGATGAACATGGGATCAATTGCATTTGAAAGATAATTGAATTTCCTTCAAAATGAGCTTTGGTTTGAATTTTTTGGATGAAGGATGAGAGAGTTATGACCAGTCAAAGTTGAGTTGACTTTTCAGGCAAAAACCCTAATTTTGAATCTTAGGGTTTTGTTGATTTTTGATCTTTCCTTGATGAATTATGATCATCCAATGATCAAATGATGAATCCTTTGACAAAATATGTACTTTGACAAAAAATTTCATTTTTGACTGTCTGTTGACTTTTTTGGTCAAACGGGTCGTCTGTTGACTGTTTGAGCTGCTGACGGTGCGTCTGAGTGAATTGAAGTCTGAAAATTTGTGTGATGGTACTTTGAGATATATGGATGTCCATGAAATCCATTTGAGGTCTCAAAAACTTATTTCTCCTGTAAAAACAAGAAAACCCTAGTCAGGGACTGTTTGTGTAGGAGACAGTTAAGCGTACCTGATTTTTGTGCAGTGTTGAGTCTCTGCTAATCATGTGATATTCAGAAGACTTCTAGGACAAAAATCTTGGAATTTTGAATTGTGAAAGATTGATTTGATTGATGGTACAAAACACTGAGAATTGTACTGCCAGCAGTTTGACTGTCAACTGACTGTTCGGGTATTAATGTAGCAGTTAGAGTGAAAAATCAACAGTCCAAGTTAATTTTCTTTTTGTTGTTTTTGTTTTATGTGAAAAATGAAAGTTTATTTACATGACTTGTTAAAAAACACAGACATAATAAATAACTAATATTTACTGTACGCGAGCAACATTACTGATAATAATCCTGAAAATCATTTAATGCACAGAAAAATGAATATTTAACTGGCAGAAAACACACAAAATATTATCTGAATAATTAAGCAACATTATGACAAATAGTACAACATTTAATACTGACAGTACAAATATTACATACTATATTGAACAGTACGACGAATAAACGGTACATTTAAGAAATAAGAAATACGGCAAACTTTAAGAATGACGATTAATAACCCATGCTACAAATAATAACATGTAGATGATTGGGAGTGCAAGCATCCCAGGTCCACAGTGTTCCGGGCTATGTAGACAGAAAAAGGACATGATCACCGTAGCAATGGTGATGACCATAAGAAAACACGTTTCCCACCACTTCGCCATTTTGTCGGGGAAGAAGAAAGGATGGATATGAAGTAAGAATTTGAGAGATGAATTAGAATTTGATGTGAGATTTTATGGAAAAATGAGAGGTATTTATAGAATGGAAAGAAGGATAGAGACGTTGGGGAATGAAGTGATTCCGTACAAAAGGAAAATTTTGAGTGGAAGTAAGATTTGAAAGAAAGTGTATGATAGTGTTGGGAAAAAGAGAGATATATAGGATAAAGTTAGGATTTGATTTTTTGAAAAAGAGATTTGAAAAGATTTTGAAAATAAGGGAATATAGTACAAAAATTAATGGGAAACAATAGATAATAATAATCTACTTGTTACTAGTACAGTCTGAGTTTCCTGATTTTGCGCCTGTAAAAGATTTAACTCTGTACCAATTGTGTCAGTACTATTTATCTGTAAATAAATAAATAGCATGTGTGAAGTAATAAACAGTATTTGGCGTTTGCGTAAGAATAAATTCAACTGCAAGCCAAAATACTGTATAAGAAAAATTCTAAAAACTAAGTATTTCACATGTCAGGATATTTATTGAAATAAAAATCCATGATTATATGAGACTCTTAACTTTTAGATTGGAGTTTTCTTAAAAAAAGATGTGGGCAAATTTTGGGGTATAACAGTAACATACATCTCGATGCATTCGTACCCAGAATATTCGTGATTAGCAAACATATTCTAGAGGTCTTCGTCATTTTGAACCTCAACCTGGTAAAACTTAACCGGGTTGTTGTCACGGATAAAAGGATATTGGTAGAAAATTTGTGCAATATGACCCATTGCAATCTTCGCCTCTAATCTCTTATGGAAGTTTTAAAATTGGCTTTTTTGCTTAATGAAAATGTAACAACTTTAGTGTTTCTCATCAGAAAACCAACTCTTTCACATATGTATGTCTCACCGTTTAGATGGGCATTGACTACGTATTGGAGTGGGGATGCCATTGTTTTGGATAAGTGTTTGGCTGTGTGTGGTGGATTGTAAAGAGATATTGTCATTCTTAAGTAGCATAATATATTACTGTAGCATAAGATATTGGCATTCTTCGTCGGGTTTATACTCCTCATCCAAAAACCTCAGGATAGTCCTCTTGAGTTGGTCCACAGAATTGATATTCCAAAACATAACCGGCATAGGGGGTTTGACGGGAGAGAATATGACATGCCCGTTCCTTTTGCAATACTCCGGTTCATAGTCGAGACGCTTCATTGGTGGTCGAGGCTCTGATTTCCGGTGCGATCCTTCTGGCCTAATTCGAGACATTGTTGTTTTGTTTGTAGTATTTCATCCATAGGAAACCCTAATTTATAGAAGAATTGGGTGACTAAGGAAACCCTAATGCGAGACATTGTTGCCTGTGTTTATAGACACATCTAATTTGAAAATTTTCAAATAACTGCAAGCACACTGATCAATGCATGCTCTGAAGATTCAAAAATGACGGGACTAGACGAAAGCATGCGTATCTGACTGTCCAAAACACACACTGACAGTATGGGACATCAAGACAGCTTCACTACAGGATAAAACAAGAACCCTAATTTTCAAATAACCTTTCTTGGAAGGCGCCATTTCAAATGGCGCTAATGTGTATAATTAAAGTGAATGCGCCATTTCAAATGACGCATATGTCCACATGTCAAAATTTGTCCTTTTCTCCCATGCAGTCTGATAACGCGAAAACGTATCGTATATTTAGCTTAATTTACATGCATTATTATTCTATTTTATTTTGATTTTATTATTTTATTTTGTATTATGCCGGTATTTCTATTTGTTTTCAGGAATTTATTTAATCGGAGCTCGCAAAAGAAATAGTCAGAAAAAGGACTTAAAATGGAGAAGAATTGCTTAAAAGAGCAACTAAATAAGGAGGTGTAAATAGGAAGAAGAAAGAGGCCCAGAACACAAAGAAAGCCCATTGCGCAAGACTGAATCCGAATGGCGCACTAGGCCACCTGCCGGTCGGCGTAGCCCCTCCCCATCCGTTCGGCACCCCCTTAATATATGTGTGTGACGTAAGTCACACACTCAAGCCCAGAAGAGACGTTACGCTACTTTCTCTCCTCCATTTTCTCTGCCGAAAGAACAACAACTGCTACGAGACAAGTTAGAAATCCAAGAATTGAGAGCTCTATATAAACCCCTCAAGAATTATTGAAAGGGTTACGTACTTTTTTACCCTATTGTCGTCATGTTTAGCTCTCTGATATTTCTAAACGCTTAATTAAACAGTTTTGTAACAAGAGTTAAAAACAATAGAAGTTAGGATCAATAAAAACGAGAGTTTGAGATTTTAATTGGACCTTAGAAATTAGGCATTAACCTTAAATACAACGAGGGCCCTTTAAGGGTAATTAGTTTTCATTGGTTTTCAAAAATCACTTTGAACTTTAATTGATACAGCGAGAGCGCTCACTTAGGTTTAATAGTGAAGTCATAATCAATAAACACGAGAGTGTGAGAGGAGGATTTTTAAACTAATGATTTCTACAGAAAAGTGATTTTAAATTACGATCAGCATCGATGGCTTACTAGATCCCCAAAGTCCGACCATTGCATACCAATATTATTATCCTGATTCAATTTAATAATATTTCTTTTTAATTCCCGTATGATCCCTAATCAATCAGATATTAAGCCTTAGATTTACGTAGTAGCGATTAACTACATTAGGTCGATTCTTAGTCCCTGTGGGTTCGATATCTTTTAAAACTACGCGATAGACGGTGCACTTGCAGTCATAATCATAGACATACCCCATTGTCGCGACCAAGTTTTTGGCGCCGTTGCCGGGGACTAATTTAGTCGACAATCGTAATTAACTGTTACGTTGTAGAGACTAAGGCAAACACAATTTTTCTAATCCCCTTTGTGCATGCCAAGTACTCGCTCTCGAAGTGAAGACTTAGTGCTGCCAATTCCTGAACCGGAGCGTTCTATCACTGTATCACGTCGATTACGACGTACTCGCACTCTTGTTCCTACTCCTACTTCTGAACTAGTTGAAGAATCAACTATGGGAGAACAGCCGCGTCCTCTCAAGTCTTACGCTATTCCTTCGCAAGCTGAACCTCACAATAGCATTGCTGCTCCTGCTATTGAGGCGAACAATTTCGAGCTAAAACCATCATTGTTGTCAGCTGTACAACAAAACCATTTTTCTGGAAATGCGACGGAAGATCCTAATCTTCATTTGTCAGTGTTCTTGCAATATGCAGACACTGTAAAAGCAAATGGTGTCAATTAAGAAGCTATCCGACTGCGCCTTTTTCCTTTTTCACTGAGGGACAGAGCTAGAGCTTGGCTCCAGTCTTTACCCGCCAATTCTGTCACGACCTGGAATGAACTTAAGAAAGTCTTCCTGGCACGTTATTTTCCACCTAGTAAGACCGCCATGCTTAGAGCCCAGATCAATGGGTTTAGACAAAAAGACAACGAGTCTTTATTCGAAGCGTGGGAGAGATACAAGGACATGCTTAGACTTTATCCGCATCACGGTTTAGAACAATGGTTAATCATCCATACCTTCTACAATGGTCTTCTCTGCAATACGAGACTTACAATTGACGCCGTCGTAGGTGGTGAAGGATAGAAAAACACTTAGAAAGGGGGGGGGGTTTGAATAAGTGTAGCTTTAAAACTTGTAAGATAAAAACAATTTGCACAATGATTTTTATCCTGGTTCGTTGTTAACTAAACTACTCCAGTCCACCCCCTTGGAGTGATTTACCTCACCTGAGGATTTAATCTACTAATCACACAAGATTACAATGGTTTTCCACTTAGATAACTTCTAAGTCTTCTAGAGTATTCTGATCACAACCTGATCACTCTAGGAACAAACTGCTTAGATACCCTCTAAGACTTTCTAGAGTATACTGATCACAACCTGGTCACTCTAGTTCTTACAAATTAATGTAAACAAATTCTTTTAAGAGTTACAATGCTTCTTAATAAGCTATTATCACAACTGTGATTTTTCTCTTAAGTTTAAGCTTAATCTCACTAATATATTACAACAGCAATGTAGTGAGGTTGAAGATGAAGTTTGAGAGCTTTTTGAATTTGACAGCGTTTCTGTATGTTTGCGCAAAGTGTTGTATTCAGCTTCTCTTCAGAACTTCTATTTATAGGCGTTTGAGAAGATGACCGTTGAGAGCATTTAATGTTTTGCGTGATCCGTACATCATTGCATTTAATGTTTCACTCTTTTGTCAACTACCTCGAGCCTTGCTTTCGCTGTGTCTACTGACGTTGCCTTTAATAGCTACTAACGCTCCTTTTGTCAGTCAGCATAGCCTGCCATCTTGTACTTGCTTCTGATATGATGTTTGTGTAAACAACGATTGAATATCATCAGAGTCAAACAGCTTGGTGCAGAGCATCTTCTTGTCTTCTGACCTTGAAGTGCTTCTGAGCGTGATACCATGAGAACTTCAGTGCTTCTGCTTCTGATCTCAAGTCCTTCTGATGCTTCCATAGACCATGTTCTGATTCTGCTTGACCATCTTCTGATGTCTTGCCAGACCATGTTCTGATGTTGCATGCTAAACCTTCTGAGTCAGTGCTTCTTGCGCTGATTTTGTGCATACTCTTTATGTGGTTCCTGAAATGGAAATTGCATAGGATTAGTGTACCACATTATCTCATACAAAATTCATATACATTGTTATCATCAAAACTAAGAATATTGATCAGAACAAATCTTGTTCTAACAATCTCCCCTTTTTTGATGATGACAAAAACATATATAAATGATATGAATTTGCAATCAGAATATCAGACGGCTAAAGACAATTACACAGTTATAGCATAAGCATATAAACATAATGTGTGAATATGTCTCCCCCTGAGATTAACAATCTCCCCCTGAGATAAATAATCTCCCCCTGAAATAAATACTAGAAGAAATTTATAAATAAAAGACTTCCCTGAGTATTTTCCATTTCAGTTGAGACGATCACATATGCTTAGATCTTCAGAACATTCATAGCTTCTGCTTCTTGCTTCCATAGGACAGCTTCAGAGCTTTGAATTTCTTCTTGAATCATTGCATGCTAGATTGTATCAGAACATTGTTGAATGTACCAGAGCATCATCAGAGCATCTTTACATCCTGAAATGTTACAGAACAAACTACACGACAAAAGTCAGAGCATGAATGAATCAGAACATAAAATATGTATCAGAACATATAATATGTATCAGAGCATAAACAATAATGTTTCAGAGCATATTTAGAACAAAAACATGCATCAGAACATATAAGGAATACGAATGTGTTAGAGCATATTCTATCATCAGAATATCATAACATTCTTCCTTCTTGCTTCTGATCTTGAAGCTTCACAGCACTCAGCTTGCTTCAATTTCCATGACCTTGTTTCTATATAGAATTGCTTTTCCTCATGTCTTTGCTTCTCATGTTGAGCTTTTTAGAATGTCTTCAATCCTGCAAAACACTCAAAGACATAGAACTTGCAAATTCTTGTTAGAAATGTGGAGACTTACTCCCAGCAACTGATAATATAAATCAGATCATTTATCACATTTTCTCCCCCTTTTTGTCATAACATCAAAAACACAAAAGATTCAGATGAAAAACAAAACAATATGAGAGAAGGATAAAAGATTTTCATTCATTGGAAATAATCAGAAGATACAAGGGATAAGAAGATAGATGCACAAAGTAGATGCAAAAAGGAAGGAAACAACTAAGACACAAAAAGACTAAGACGAGCCTAGCTTAGACATAATCTTGGCCAGCATGTCATGAATCCCAGCATTGCTCTCAGACTGCTTCTCCATAAATGAGCGAAACTCATCATTGATAACATCTTGCTTGTCCATGCGAGAAGCCAGTTCAGCTTGGTTCTTCTGAATAACCTCTAGAGTCTTCACCAGAAGAGAGGGTTCACCAGAAGAAGCTTCACAACTTCTGTTCAGAGGGACAACAATCTCAACAGCAGCATCCATTGTGAGATCATCATCATGATTTTCCTTAGCAGGAATATCTCCAACAAGATGAATCTCAGCATCAGCTTCTTCCCTAGAAGCATCTTCTTCATACTCAGGAGCAGGAAGATCAGAATCTCCATTCTCAAGTGCTTGAAGAATGGCAGCAAGATTCCTTGGTGGAGTAGGACCTTCAACTTCTAGAATGACCGTATTGGGGGCCTTCGTAGAAGGATTCTCCCTCAGAAAATCAAACAGCCACTTGAAGTCTCCAGTCAGAACTGGATACTTAGGTCTCCAAACCATAATCTCCCTACAGAGGTTGGCTTCCATATCCGCAGAAACTCGTGCTTCTGCAAGTTCATCAATGAATTCCTTTTCTTCAAAACAATATCTCCCCCCAAGACGACTGAACCAAAAATCTTCATAGGGCCTCAGAATTCCACAAGGTCGTGGAGCAAGTTCTACACAAATTTCCTGAAGTTCTTGAAAACAAGCATCTGCTTTTATTCTGAAGAATCTCCAGAATCTTCGCATAGCAACATCATTTAATCCAGCATGATGAGCTATTCTAAGAGTGTCAAAGACTCTTCTGACATTCCTCTTTACCATTTCATAGATTACACCAATAGGGTATGCTCGGCGAGATTTTATTTTGGTTATGGGAGAATATGGTTTTGGGACAAAATAGGGTTGAGGCTCTCTATCAAGACAAGGATGATTCTGCTTCATTCTCAAAATCTAACACTACCAGCTCAGCTTCAGGACGAGGCTTGGGTGTGTAATTGCAGTCACGGAGCAATTGCTCATGTGATGCAGAATCTAGAAGGTCGGATAGATAAGGATTATTTTGGGAGGTAGAAGGAATGGGTTCATAGTTTGCATGAGGTGGAGGTTGAGAAGTTGATATATTTGTGTGAGGTGGAAAGCGAGTTTAAAGGGGTTGGATATCAAGAACAGGGGTTTCAAGGGTCTGGTCAGAAGCAATGTTGGTTGTGGATGGAGATGGAGGAATGGGAACATTTGTGATGGGTGAATGAGGAGGGGTAAGAGCATTGGTTAAAGGAGAAGAAGGAGGTGTGAGAACATGGATGTTTATGGGTGATTCTGATGGGGCTGTTTCTGGTTAATTTACTAGTTCAGGGGTTTGAGCAACATCTATTGGTGCAACTTCTGAACGTAAAGTAGGAACAGAAACGGGTTCAGAAAGATGTATACCTTTAGACACATTCTGAATAGCTTCAAACACAGCCTCAAGATTTCTCTGCTTCTTGCTCTTCTTCTCTTCTACAATCTTTGCCTTTCCAAGAGAAATTTCTCTTCTTCTGGCAGATTCCAGTCTTTCCTTCTCATTATCAGCAGCTTTTTGAGTTTCAACTTCTTGAGTTGCAGGTTCTTGATAAATTTCTTCTTGCTGATTCACAGCTTCTGCTTGCTGATTCACAGCTTCTTGAACTTCTTCTTCATCCTCGGAGGCTTCTATGATAAGTTTTCTTTTTCTTGTCTTCTTCTTTTCGACAGCCTTTCCATCTTCCACATTCTTGTTATTCATCTTTCTCTTCTTCTTCTTCTTCTTCTTCTTCTTCTTCTCAGCAGTCTCTTTTTCACTATTTTTATTTTCAACTAAAACTTCCTGAACTTCTTCAGCAACAACTTCTTCTTGAGCAGCTTTCTCAACAACAACAGTAGCAACAGCTACACTTTGGACTACCTTCTCCTGGTTAACAGAAGGATGATCAAATTTTCGCTTTGTCCTTCTTTCCTTCTTGACAACAACTTCTGGTGCAGCTTCTGAAACATCTTCCGAAGCAGCAGGCCTGGAAGTAGAAACTTTCTTGCGACCACCTTTTGCAGGAGCATTTTTGTCTTTTTCTTCCTTTAGTGAGTTCAGATACTTAGTTCTGACTTCTGGAAGCTCACTTCTAAAGAAGGATTCAAATTCAGCAAGAACATGATCTCTTCTGCTTCTTGCTCCAGGAAGAGGTTGAGGGGTTTGTGTGATAGCTTCAATAACACTCGTCTTTCTCAAGGTGAGAGCATTCAAGCAGCTTCCAGTATCAACAACAAGATCTTTGATGATCCCTAGAACTTCTAAGTCCTCAACAATCTTGGAATGAACCAGAAGGTTTGTAATAATTCTTCCAAAAGGAATAATAGTACCCTTCTTTGTTCTGAAGGCATTTCTGGAATCCCTCACAGCAGTCCACATGTGGTTGAAGATTATGTAGATAATATCAACCTTCTTCTGAGTGGCAATGCAATACAAAATGTATTTCTGCTCATTGTTGACAAAATCTGCAGAATGGGTTGACTTCCTATGATAGAAACACCCCAGAAGAATCTTGGTCTAGATTTTGTAGAGATCCCTCATGTTCTTGACACGCTTTGTTTTCTTCACGTCTGTATAAAGAGTAGCCAAAACCTCTTCCCAATCAGCCCTTTGGTCAATTTCATGAACACCCTCAGGGTTTCTTAGGTCAAACATCATTCTCAGGATGTTTTCAGTAACAACCACAAACTTCCCATGAACAAAAGACAGAATTGATTTAGGGGCTACAACAGCGTGCACCCAAAATTCCTTTACAAGTTCTGGGTAAACCGGTCCACAGAACTCAGCAAATAATGAAGTCCATCCTTGAAATATGATATCTTCTTTAAGGTGAAACTCATGTTCTTCAAGACTATCAAAGTCTACCATAAGTTCATAGATAACTTCCAACTCCTTTTTGGGAATAGAGCAAGAGATCACAGGAACAATTTGTTGTTCTTCTTCTTGAAGATGAAGAGGAACAGAGCAGCCAGCGTTGAGAGATGATGAAGCAGCCATTGAAACAGTACTGAGATTACAAGAATCTTTTCTGGGTTTGCGTTTAGGGTTTGAGAAAAGGGCAAAGAGGTTGCAAAAATGCATGCACAAAGAGAGAGAGAATGGGAGCGAAAAGGATGTACGTTATGATTTGAAATATATTTATAGAGGCGGATTTGAAAAAGAATGCAATTAAATTATGAGAATGAACAGTTACAGAATCAATTGAAATCAAATGCATTAAATGATGAGTGACGTTAGGTGAGAGAACGTTGTAATTGAAATGATTTAACACAATTACCTAGGGCGGCGTCCCATCAGATTCACTTAAGCTTTTTCCAACCGTGCAAACACGTGTTCACCATCAGAAAACACTTGATGACAGCTGTGTTGCATTGCATTTGCTTCTGATGATGAATAGAACTTTTCATCTTCTGATTCTAATCACTGATTCTGACTACTATTCTTTAGGAATGATCTAGTTCTGATAGGATCATCTTTCTTTCCAAGAATCACATCTTCTGAGTGAGCTGAGGTGAGTCTAGAAGATCTTCTGACTGTTGGCTCTTCAGAAATTCTGAGATTCTCTAAAGATGCAGCAACTTGATCTTCTGATCCTTTGCTTCTGAGATTTTCAGCTTCTGAAACTTTGCTTCTTGGTTCTTCAGCTTCTGATATATCAATATCTATATCTGCAAAATTCTCAAACTGCTTTGGCTTTTCAAGACCAAGCTTATCATCAAATCTAATATTGATTGATTCTTCCACAACCAATGTTCAGTATTGTATACTCTGTAGCCTTTAGAGCGTTCAAAATATCCAAGAAGGAAACATTTTTGTGCCTTAGAATCAAACTTACCAAGATGATCTTTAGTATTCAGAATGAAACAAACACATCCAAAAGGATGAAAATATGAAATGTTGGGCTTTCTGTTCTTCCACAATTCATAAGGAGTCTTATTTAGAATAGGTCTTATAGAGATTCTATTCTGAATATAACATGAAGTATTTATTGCTTCTGCCCAGAAGTGCTTAGCCATATTGGTTTCATTGATCATGGTAATGGCCATTTCTTGTAGAGTCCTATTCTTTCGCTCTACAACTCCATTTTGCTGTGGAGTTCTAGGGCAAGAGAAATCATGGGCAATACCATTTTCTTTGAAGAACTCCTCAAAGAATCTGTTCTCAAATTCACCACCATGATCACTTCTGACCTTTATGATTTTGCACTCCTTCTCAGATTGAATCTGAGTGCAGAATTCAAAGAACACTGAATGAGACTCATCCTTGTGTTTTAAGAACTTTACCCATGTCCATCGGCTATAATCATCTACGATGACTAATCCATATTTGTTCCCTCTGACAGATGCTGTTTTGACAGATCCAAACAGATCAATGTGCAGAAGTTCTAATGGCCTAGAGGAAGAGACAACATTCTTAGATTTGAATGCAGGTTTGGAGAACTTTCCCTTCTGACATGCTTCACAAAGAGCATCTGATTTGTATTTCAGATTTGGGAGTCCTCTGACCAGATTTAGTTTGTTAATTTGAGAAATCTTTCTCAAACTAGCATGTCCTAATCTTCTGTGCCAAACCCATTGCTCTTCAGAAACAGACATAAGGCAAATCACCTTCTGCTTCTCAAGATCAGAAAGATCAATCTTATAAATGTTGTTCTTTCTCTTGCCTGTAAATAGGATTGAGCCATCCTTCTGACTTACAGCCTTGCAAGACTTTTGATTAAAGATTATGTCATAACCATTGTCACTTAATTGACTTATGGACAATAAGTTATGCGCTAATCCTTCTACAAGAAGTACATTAGTTATGGAAGGAGAGTTACCCATACTTATGGTTCCAGAGCCAATTGTCTTGCCCTTCTGATCTCCTCCAAACTTGACTTCTCCACCAGACTTAAGCACCAGGTCTTGGAACATAGACCTTCTTCCCGTCATGTGTCGCGAGCACCCAGAGTCCAGGTACCATGACATTTTGTGCTTTGTCTTATTTGCTGCTAAGGATATCTGCAACAGAAATTATCTTCTCCTTAGGTACCCACAATTTCTTGGGTCCTTTCTTGTTAGTTTTCCTCAAGTTCTGATTGAACTTGGGTTTAGCATGATAAGTAACAGGAGGAACATCATGATATTCTTTAGGTTTGGCAGCATGATATTTTTTAGGTTGTGTCACATGCTTCTTGGTGTGTGTAGTGTTAAAGCTTTTGGCATGTGAAGTGAGCCTAATATCATGTGAGTGGCCATATTTGAACTAATCATACAATGGCTTGTATGTGATTTTCAAATCATCAACAGGTTCAAATTTGTGTGGGGTATTACCCTCATAGCCAACGCCAATCCTTTTGTTTCCAGAAACACCATATATCATAGAAGCAAGATGACTTCTGCCTATACTTCTAGATAGAAACTTTCTGAAGCTCGAGTCATATTCTTTCAGAATATGATTGAGGCTAGGAATGGATTTTTCTGATTCAAAAGTAGATCCAACATCTTTGGATAATTTTAAGACTTTTTCCTTCAGTTCAGAATTTTCCATTTCCAGCTTCTTAGTTTCAAATTCAAATAGCTTTTTCAGCTTTTTATATTTGATACTAAGATGAGCCTTGAGTTCCAGTAGTTCAGTTAAACTGGAAACTAACTCTTCTCTAGATAGTTCTGAAAATACCTCTTCATAATCTGATTCTAATGTAGATTCTGATCCATCATCCACTGTGGCCATCAGTGCAAGGTTTGCCTGCTCGCCTTCAGAGTCTGATTCTGATTCTGATTCTGAATCATCCCATGTTGCCATAAGACCTTTCTTCTTATGAAACTTCTTCTTGGGATTCTCCTTCTGAAGTTTTGGACATTCATTCTTGAAGTGTCCAGGCTCATTGCACTCATAACAGATGACGTTCTTCTTGTCAGATCATCTGCCTCCAGAAGATTCTCCTCTTTCAGGCTTCTTTGAACTTCTGAAGTTCTTGAACTTCCTTTGCTTGCTCTTCCAGAGTTGGTTTACCCTTCTGGAGATCATGGATAGTTCATCTTCTTCTTCTGATTCTGATTCTTCAGAATCTTCTTCTTCAGCCTGAAAAGCGTTAGTGCATTTTTTATAATTACATTTTAATGCAATAGACTTACCTTTGTTCTGAGGTTCATTAGCATCCAGCTCAATTTAATGACTCCTCAGAGCACTGATCAATTCTTCAAGAGAGACTTCATTCAGATTCTTGGCAATTTTGAAAGCAGTCACCATAGGAACCCATCTTCTTGGCAAGCTTCTGATGATCTTCTTGACATGATCAGCCCTTGTGTGTATCCCTTGTCAAGAACTCTTAATCCAGCAATTAGCGTTTGAAATCTTGAGAACATCTTCTCAATATTTTCATCATCCTCCATTTTGAAGGCTTCATATTTCTGGATCAAGGCAAAAGCTTTAGTCTCCTTGACTTGGGCATTTCCTTCATGGGTCATTTTCAATGACTCATATATATCATAGGCAGTTTCCCTGTTAGATATCTTCTCATATTCAGCATGAGAGATAGCATTCAGTAAAACAGTCCTACACTTATGATGATTTTTGAATTGCTTCTTTTGATCATCATTCATTTCTTGTCTTGTAAGCTTTACACTAGTAGCTTTCACTGGATGTTTGTAACCATCCATCAGAAGATCCAATAAGTCACCATCTAGACCAAGGAAGTAACTTTCAAGTTTGTCTTTCCAGTATTCAAATTTTTCACCATCAAATACTGGTGGTCTAGTATAACCATTGTTACCATTTCCATTGTTTTGCTCAGTAGAGCCAGATGTAGATGTATGAGTTGGATCTTCACCAGCAAACTTGACTTAACCGTTTTTCTCTTCCTGAATCTTTTCTAAACATGGTTAAGTGCTTGCACCTTAGAACCGACGCTCTGATGCCAATTGAAGGATAGAAAAACACTTAGAAAGGGGGGTTTGAATAAGTGTAGCTTTAAAACTTGTAAGATAAAAACAATTTGCACAATGATTTTTATCCTGGTTCGTTGTTAACTAAACTACTCCAGTCCACCCCCTTGGAGTGATTTATCTCACCTGAGGATTTAATCCACTAATCACACAAGATTGCAATGGTTTTCCACTTAGATAACTTCTAAGTCTTCTAGAGTATTCTGATCACAACCTGGTCACTCTAGGAACAAACTGCTTAGATACCCTCTAAGACTTTCTAGAGTATACTGATCACAACCTGATCACTCTAGTTCTTACAAATTAATGTAAACAAATTCTTTTAAGAGTTACAATGCTTCTTAATAAGCTATTATCACAACTGTGATTTTTCTCTTAAGTTTAAGCTTAATCTCACTAATATATTACAACAGCAATGTAGTGAGGTTGAAGATGAAGTTTGAGAGCTTTTTGAATTTGACAGCGTTTCTGTATGTTTGCGCAAAGTGTTGTATTCAGCTTCTCTTCAGAACTTCTATTTATAGGCGTTTGAGAAGATGACCGTTGAGAGCATTTAATGCTTTGCGTGATCCGTACAGCATTGCATTTAATGTTTCACTCTTTTGTCAACTACCTCGAGCCTTGCTTTCGCTGTGTCTACTGGCGTTGCCTTTAATAGCTACTAACGTTCCTTTTGTCAGTCAGTGTAGCCTGCCATCTTGTACTTGCTTCTGATATGATGTTTGTGTAAGCAACGTTTGAATATCATCAGAGTCAAACAGCTTGGTGCAGAGCATATTCTTGTCTTCTGACCTTGAAGTGCTTCTGAGCGTGATACCATGAGAACTTCAGTGCTTCTGCTTCTGATCTCAAGTCCTTCTGATGCTTCCATAGACCATGTTCTGATTCTGCTTGACCATCTTCTGATGTCTTGCCAGACCATGTTCTGATGTTGCATGCTGAACCTTCTGAGTCAGTGCTTCTTGCGCTGATTTTGTGCAAACTCTTTATGTGGTTCCTGAAATGGAAATTGCATAGGATTAGAGTACCACATTATCTCATACAAAATTCATATACAATGTTATCATCAAAACTAAGAATATTGATCATAACAAATCTTGTTCTAACAGGTGGTGCACTGATGGATAAAGAATATGCTGATGCTTACACACTTATCGAAAGTATGGCTCAAAACCGTTAGCATTGGGGAAGCGAGAGAGCTCAATCAGAGAAAACTTCTGGTGAGAAATCTTCAACGAAGAGTGGGATGTACGAGATAAGTAGCCTCGACCGCGTTAACGCCAAAGTCGATGCCCTAACTCAGAAGATTGAAAACCTCACTATAGCACCTGTTGCTGCCGTGGCTGCTGTTTCCCCCAATTGCGAAATATGCGGAATGACTGGACATGCTGCCCCCGAGTGCCATCTTTTGGCAGGAGTTTCCCCTGAACCAATAAACTATGCTCCAGGAAACCCCTACTCAAACACGTATAACTCAGGATGGAAGAATCACCCTATTTTCTCGTACAAGAACAATAATGCTCTGTACGCACCTGGTCAAGCACCCAGTGTACCACCTGGATATCAAAAGGCACCATTCGCTGCTCCTAACGTCTCTAGGAAGTCTAACTTAGAAATAATGATGGAAAATTTCATAGCCACTCAAACTCATACTAATAAGGATTTCATAAACCAGAACATGCACACTAATGAGCAGATCAAACAGTTAGCGACTAAAGTAGACGCGTTGGCCACTCACAACAAGATGCTCGAGACACAAATCTCTCAAGTGGCACAGCAACAAGCACCTACTGCCGCACCTGCTGGGACGTTTCCAGGACAGCCACAACCGAACCTGAAAGGACATGCTCATGCTATTATTCTGAGAAGTGGTAGAGAGATGGATGAACCGACTGACCCCAGGCTTAAAACCCTGCTATGTTCCAAAGCCCTAGGAAGACAACTGAGGAGGAAAGTAGACCCAAGGATAAACCAAGTGATTCGAAAGAGCAAGAGGACAAGGAAGGCGAGACGGAGGAGAAAGAAGCTCCATACATACCTCCACCACCTTATAAACCACCTATCCCGTACCCTCAAAGGCTCGAGAAATCTAAAAACATAGGGCAATTTAAGAATTTTGTCGAACTTCTTAAACAGTTAAACATCACAATTCCATTTACAGAAGCCATTACCCAAATGCCCTCATATGCTAAGTTCCTAAAAGAAATCCTATCGAATAAGAAGAAACTAGAAGACAATGAGACCGTAACACTCACTGCTGAATGTAGTGCCATAATTCAAAATAAAATGCCACCGAAGCTGAAAGACCCGGGAAGTTTCTCCATACCTTTCAATATAGGAAAATATGTCATAGACAAAGCTTTATGCGACTTAGGAGCTAGTATTAGCCTAATGCCTTTGTCCATTTGCGAGAAACTAAACATGGGAGATCTAAGACCAACCAAGATGTCAGTACAACTTGCAGACCGATTTGTCAAGTATCCTGTAGGTGTGCTTGAAAATGTGCCCGTCCGCAACGGACAATTCTACATCCCTACGGATTTCATAATTATGGACATAAAGGAAGACGTAAATACTCCTATAATCTTAGGAAGACCTTTCCTAGCTACCGCTGGAGCCATTATAGACGTAAAGAAGGGCAAGTTGACATTCGAAGTAGGTGAGGAGAAGGTCGAGTTTATTCTAACACAATTCCTTCAAGCCCCAGCTATAGAAGAAACATGTTATCTGGTGGATGTTATTGATGAATGTATAAGAGAGATAGGATTGTTAGAAGAATCTTACTATGAAGTTATAAAGATTACGATGCCCCTGATTTTCGAAGATGACAATTGGCGTCCGGAATATCGAGACGATAGTTTAAGCGAATGCTTAGCTTTAACACCCAACCCTATGCCGTGCCCAAAGAAACCAGCCTTGGACCTTAAACCATTACCCAAGACTCTTAGATATGAATATCTAGAGGATGAGCTCAAAAGACCAGTAAAAGTCAACGCAGAGCTAAGAGCCACAGAGACTGAGAAGCTATTACAAGTTTTAAGGAAGTATCCATCTGCGTTAGGATATAACATTGCTGATCTGAAAGGAATAAGTCCTTCCATATGTATGCATCGCATCATGTTGGAAGAAGATTGTAAAACCTCTAGGGAGCATCAAAGAAGAATTAACCCTATCCCGAGCACAGTAGTTAAAGATGAAGTTACCAAACTTCTGAATGCTGGAATAATATATCCAATCTATGATAGTCAGTGGGTAAGTCCGGTCCATTGTGTACCAAAGAAGGGAGGCATAACAGTTACCATAAACAAGTCTGGCGAATCTATAGCCGAAAGAAAGGTGACTGGAGCAAGGATGTGTATTGACTATCGTAAGTTAAATAAAGCCACGAGGAAAGACCATTTCCCTCTTCCCTTTATTGACCAGATGCTCGAACGTTTAGCAAAACATTCCTATTACTGCTACCTGGATGGTTACTCAGGATTTTTTCAAATTCCGATTCACCCTGATGACCAAGAGAAAACAACCTTCACGTGCCCTTATGGAACATTTGCTTATAGACAAATGCCTTTCGGATTATGCAACGCCCCTGCGACATTTCAGAGATGCATGATGTCGATTTTTGCCGATTACATAGACAACATCTTGGAAGTCTTCATGAACGACTTCTCTATGTGTGGGGAAGATTTCGAAGGATGCCTCTCAAATCTAGAAAGAGTATTGGACAGATGTGTACAATTTAACCTCGTCCTAAACTGGGAAAAGTGTCACATCATGGTTAAACAAGGGATTATACTTGGACACGTAGTCTGCGAAAGAGGAATAGAAGTCGATAAAGCAAAGATCGAAGTAATAGAAAATCTCCAACCCCCAAAAACAGTTAGAGAGATACGAAGCTTCTTAGGACACGTAGGTTTCTACAGAAGATTCATAAAGGACTTTTCTAAGATCTCTAAACCTCTGACTAGCCTCTTAATGAAAGACGTTGAGTTTGATTTCAACGATGAATGTCTAGAAGCCTTTGAAGTACTAAAGACAGCCCTGATATCCGCACCTATAATGCAACCACCCGACTGGAATTTACCATTTGAAATTATGTGTGGTGCAAGTGACTATGTTGTAGGAGCAGTCTTAGGCCAAAGGAAAGATAAGAAACTCCATGCAATATACTATGCAAGTAGGACCTTGGACCCTGCGCAAATGAATTACGCCACAACCGAAAAGGAACTCCTGGCCGTGGTCTCCGCGTTGGACAAGTTTCGTTCCTATCTAATAGGAGCAAAAAAAATAGTTTACACCGACCATGCAGCCATTAGGTATCTACTAGCTAAACAAGATGCAAAACCTAGACTATTAAGGTGGATCCTACTACTACAAGAATTTGATTTGGAAATCAAAGATAAAAAGGGAACCGAAAATGTTGTAGCCGACCATTTATCTAGGATGGAAGGTATTAAGACAGAAGAAACACCAATCAACGATGATTTCCCTTATGAACGCTTAATAGCACATTTATAATTCGAAAGCGACACATTGGAACAACCTAAAGCGCAAACCGTTAAGACACTAAGCACCGAAACCACACCGCCATGGTATGCCGATTTTGTCAATTACCTAGCTGCAAGAGTGCTTCCGCCCGACATGACTTATCAACAAAAGAAGATGTTCTTCCATGACCTTAAACAGTATTATTGGGATGAACCCTTGCTATTCAAGAGAGGCACTGATGGGATATTCCGCCGATGTGTTTCGGAAGAAGAAATAGAAAGCATAATACATCATTGTCACGACGCCCCCTATGGTGGGCATGCAAGCACATCAAAGACATGCGCTAAGATTCTGAAGGCAGGTCTCTTTTGGCCCTAACCTGTGGAAGGATGTCCACATCGCTGTTAGAAACTATGACCGATGTCAGCGCACTGGAAATATATCTAGACGAGACGAAATGCCTCAAAAGGGCATTTTAGAAGTAGAAATCTTTGATGTATGGGGAATCGATTTTATGGGACCTTTCCCATCTTCCTTCGGAAATAACTACATACTTGTCGCAGTCGATTACGTATCTAAATGGATAGAAGTTGTAGCCTCACCCACAAACGATGCACAAGTAGTTATTAAGCTATTCAAAAATATAATCTTTCCAAGATTTGGTGTACCAAGATTAGTCATTAGTGGCGGAGGATCCCATTTCATATCTATAATTTTCAAAAACTCTTAGTGAAATATGGAGTCCGACACCGTGTAGCAACGCCCTATCACCCACTAACTAGTGGACAAGTCGAAGTCTCAAATAGACAAATTAAGCAAATACTTGAAAGGACTGTTGCCACATCTAGGAAGGATTTGTCAACTAAGTTACACGAAGCACTGTGGGCGTATAGGACCGCCTACAAGACACCAATAGGAACCATGCCCTTCAAATTAGTATACGGTAAATCTTGTCATCTACCGGGGGAAGTAGAGCATAAAGCCTACTGGGCAATAAAAACCTTAAACCTAAGTTACACCGCCGCAGGCGAAAGAAGGCTATTGGACATCAACGAGTTGGAAGAAATTATATTAGATGCTTACGAGAATGCTAAGATTTACAAAGAAAGAACAAAGAAGTGGCACGATAAACGCATATCAAGGAAGGAATTCAATCAAGGAGATGTGGTGCTACTGTTCAATTCTCGACTTAAGCTATTCCCAGGAAAACTTCGTTCAAGATGGTCTGGTCCATTCGAAGTTACCAAAGTGTATCCGAGTGGCGCTATCGAAATTAAAGGAAAATCGAGCGATAGCTTCGTTGTAAACGGGCAGCGATTGAAACATTACCATATTGTTGAAAACAAAGACTACACTGATACTCTTAAGCTCGTAGAATTAATCGTCGAGTCGTAGAACTAACCATCGGTTCGTCGAGCTTGCGACGTTAAACAAAGGGCTTTCGTGGGAGACAACCCACCTTTTAACTTTAATTTTCCGTTAAGTCATTTTAATTTTAAATGTTTTATTAAAATTTATCTTCCTTTCTTTCTGCACTCTTATTTCAAAATACTAACTCTTTGTTTTAAAATCATACTAACTTAAAACTTTTCTTTATGATTTTATAAAATAATCCCAGGGTACTAACCACTTTTCTGACTTTAGAGATGGATTTCACTGATGACATGGTAGTTACTTTTGGGAGTCAGGATCAGCAGAGACGATATGAGATTCTGGCACAACGTGAGATAGGTGTCACTGCTTTCTCGCATGATGCGACTCTGACAGTTCTAGGTATCCGTGAAAGTGTGCACTTTATGCTTCATCAGATTGGATGGGAGGATCTCCTTACCACCCGTACACCCACTTTCTGCAACCTGACCTTAGAGTTTCTGAGTTCCCTCCGATATGAGCCTAGACTTGGATTAGGTTTCAACAAAGGAAGAGTTTCATTCAGATTGTTTGGGTTCACCTACCGCTTCACCACCCGTCAGTTGGCCGAGTTACTAGGATATCCCACAGGCATAGACGCCTTGATGGAAGTCGATGATGAGTACTTCCCTGATAACATCGTTGACTACTTTTGGAGTACCATATCTGGTAGAAACCAGAATGATCTACGACTCTCTTCAGAAATCCATAATACCGCCATTAGGTATTTCTAGATGATTCTAGCTTTCACACTTTTTGGAAAACCTCTGTGCGATATTTCGGTGACTAAGGATGAGCTAGGCATTATGATGTGTGTTTTCAAGGCCAGACCGGTTATGGGAGTTTCCTTTATGCTAGCTAGGATGGCCACTCTGGCCCAAGATACCATCGGTCCTATCCTTGTAGGGGGTCTTGTTACTAAGATCGCCCGTGCTTTCTCTTTGAGAGGCCCGCTTGCTGGATTGACTCCTTATGGAGGATTCAAATCCATGGACATGGAGTTTTGCTTCAACAAGAGCCTGATTAGCAACTACGAGTCTCCACCTTATCAGCTACTCGTGAACTATGAGCTAGTTAATCACTTTGCTCTACCTTGCATTAGGTTCCCAAGTGTTCACAAGAAAGAAAATTGGATTTATGACTTGGAAGGACAAGGTGAGAATGACTTCGAGGAAGAAGAAAGTGATCCGAGGACACCGACTGGCTACTATGACATTGATACTACACCTGATGAGGACGTGCCTATGGTTGACCACACTGCTGCTATAGAAACCCTTCGGAACGACGTTGTTGTACTTCGTACCAATTTAGGGAGACTCCGAGGAGATTTCCACGGATTTATGGATTTGGTCACGGTGTCATACCCTAATTTTTGACCCCCTGAGATGTCATATCTTTTAAACTTTTCATCAAAGACAATAGATACCCAGAGCAGTCACTTGTTCATCTAATACCCAGTCTAGGGTTTTGAGCCCCATCAAGGACTAAAATCAGGGATCACATTTGGGAAACCCTAGAAAACTCCAGGGGATCACTCAAAGACATAAATCATCTTCAAATAGCTCATATGACAATATACATTGGGCATTACACTCCAAGCCAAGATCCACAGTCATCAATTTCATCTGGTCGACAATTAGGGTTTTTGACCTAATTCACCAAGAAAGTTGACTTTTAATCAGGACATGGATCCAAAACTCAAGACATGATTCAAGGACTTCTACTACCTTAATATAATCCATTTACATCACCCATTTGAGGAGAAGATCTTGATTCCACACAAAAGTCCAAAATCTCACTTTATCAGGAAAAAGTCAACTGTATAGGATCACCCTTGACTTTTAAGATTTTTGGTCAAACCATGACTTTTAAAGATCAATATCATCAATATATGGTTATTAAAGTCATTTGACCAAAGAAATTCAAAGAGATTCACCAAGGAGCAAAAAGTCGGGAATTAGGGTTTTTGAGGGCATTGTGGGAACTCAAAATTTCACCTACACAACTCAAAAAACTTCCAACATGAAAGTTGTAGATCTTGCAAAATAAAACAACATCTTACATAGGAACTTTTTTCAAAAGATCAACCATTTAAGAGATTTGAAATTTTGAAGCTTTAGGTCATAAAAACTTATAAATTTTTCTAAGTGTTTTTAACCTAGTTTTCATCCAACTTTGGGCTCATTTTTCACAATTTTCCCAAATGATTATGAAGAAACCATAAACTAATGATTTGAAGTAGATGTTTAGGGCTATCCAAATTGTGCTCAATGTTCTCCAAATTCATTTTGAGCTAGGAGTTATGCTTGTTCAAAGTTGGCCTCATGAAGTGAAATTATAGGTCATGCCTCATTTTGGAACTTTGAAATTTTGTGCACATGACCTCACTTATGGATGCTACACAACCCATAACACATCTGAAAACATGCGATGCATTCATTTTCACCATAGCATAAGAATTGAGGAAGATTCTCAAAACAAGAACATGTGATTATGTAATGATTACATTTGGGAATTTATGGCAAATTGATGAATCACCCAAGGAATCTTCTCACCAACCAATTAGAGCTCATTTCTGTCTCATAATTGTCCCCTAAGATCAAGAAAAATCGAGGGCTAGGGGATTGATCAAATGGAATCAAAATTCCCATCATTGCATTTTGGATATTTTTGAATTCCTTCATAGCCAAGAAACCAAATCAACCTCACTAAGCAAGCTCTCTCTTCTGCAACTATACTGAACCATTTGCCTATAAATACAAGTGCTATCCTTCATACAATTCACACCAAAGTAACCATATTCCTTGCTTTCTCTTTCTCTTCTCATGCTTATGGTTTTTCAAAGTTCTTTGGCAAGAAGAATCGTTTTCTTCAAACCAGAGCTTCTCTTTGGAAAGTAAGCATTCTAACATCTCAAGGGGGCTCATTTGAGGTGATCCAAGCACCTGGATCACTTCTGTAGGTGGAGGAACACCATTGTTGCTCTCACTTTGGAGCTGTTGCAGTTGGAGGTCCATAGAGCAATTCAGAAGGTTTCTAACAAAGCCAAGCATCCAGACACATTCCTTAGGGTATAGTGAAGCTGTTCAGATGGCTGCAGCTCATCTGTAACTCAAGATTCAACACCCTCCATGTCCACTTGAAGCTCAAATCGAAGGTGTCGCATAGAGCAATTCAGAAGGATTGAAGTCACAACAAGCATTCAGTTAGCATCACTGAGTCCCAAGGAAGCTTTTAGGATCACTCACACAAGCCCAGGTGTTCCTCATCATCCTCACAACCTCCATTTTCAGAGGTATTTTTTCAAACTCCATCCCACTTATTTGAGTATTCTTTCTCATATAGCTCGACACTATCTTGTTCAACATCATCAGAGGATTGAAAACCCTCTATCATCAATCATTTATTCATCTTGTTTGTCATTTAACTTTAAATTTAGGGTTTATATGTTCTTCGTGTTTTCTGGAAAATTAGATAGTTATAGTCCATATAAATAAATGTTAGTTACATATTTGAAATCGTGAGAGAATTTAGAGCAAGTTTGCTCTTTACATCTTTGCAAATGGTTGAGAGTTGAGAGAGTTCAGAATTTCAAAAATCCAAAAGCTAGAGGTTGAAGATGACAATGGTGGTGGCGCGCAAAATTCAAATCCATGGCTAAAGTTTATTTTATTTTGAATGGTAGTTGTTTCATAAACGACTAAATCGTTATAGCCCAGTGGTAAAGAGTGTTTGTGTGTTGCGCGTGCCCAAGGTCTGGGGTTCGAATCCTCCTCGCCCCAGACCTTTTGATTTTATTTCTTTTTTTGCTTCTATGCATTTGAGTAATATATGTATTGCAATGGAACCATTCATTTGTCACCAAGCGCGCGTTGGCTCAGTGGTGTTGTTTTGGGCTGATAACATAAAGGGCGTGGGTTCAAACCTTCGTGGTGACAAAACCCTATTTTTTTATCACTTTTTTCCACTTAATTCCTTCACAACTTTAACCATTTATTTAACCTATCAAATTAAATCATTTTTACTTCATTTTTCATACACTTATCATTTAATATATCTATTTTATGAATAATAAAAAAAAATCATAAAAATATTATTTATTTCATGTATTTTTATTAGGTTTAAAATGATGTATTCTTTAAGAATTTCTAAAATACTTTTAATACATTTTCATTTGATTTTAAACTTAATCTTTCTTTGTGAATAATTTTATGATAAAACCCTAATCATATAGGTCTTAATTAGGTATAGATTTTATCTTTACCTTAATTAAGTTGACTTTTGTCATAATTTTCAATCTCCGATTAAACAGATGATTAAGGTTTTCAAACAACAAAACCTTATATCATTTCAATCATTTTCCAACTGTTTTCATAAACAGTAAATCATTTTTCATTGGGCCTCTAATAGAGTGTAAGTCCCAACACCTTTTTCTTTTCATAGTTTGTTTTCAAAAAACTGTATTTATAAAATCTCCTTTTTGTTTTCAAAACATTCTTCTGGTATTTGAAGGACATTATTCTCGGTGAAAATCTTTAGATACCTATGTGACCTTTGTCCATCTTCACTTCTTATGTTTTCCAAACCCTTAACTGTTTTTTATAAATATTCAACTGTTATAAAAAATTGCTGGTAAGGCTTTGTACATACTTCTTCAAAGGCCTCCACTCCATCCAGGTTAGGCTTTACAAGCTTTCAATTTACAGTCTTTATTTAAATTACTGTCAAATATAGAACTGTTTATATATTTAGAACTACGTTTGAGTGTAAACCCTAGGACAGTTAAACTATATATATATATATATATATATATATATATTATAGGAATATGGCCTAGGATTGAGAATGTCTTCCCGGTGAAGGCTCTTTCCTAATTAGAGATCTGTAGTTCAAACCCCCAAGATGAATTATTCCCGGTGAAACATCTTGGCAAAAACCTTAGAACAAAAAATAGGACACATCCACCCAAAGAGGAATTATTCCCGGTGAAACCTCTTACCCATTTGCTTAGAGCCAAAATAAGTTCAAAACCACATAGCTTTCTCTTGTGCTATAACAAGGACCCTCGATGTGTCATACCCTAATTTTTGACCCCATGAGATGTCATATCTTTTAGACTATTCATTAAAGATAAAATAGATACTCAGAGCAGTCTCTTGTTCAACTGATACCCAGTTTAGGGTTTTGAGCCCCATCAAGGACTAAAATCAGGGATTACATTTGGGAAACCCCAGAAAACCCAAGGGGATCATTCAAAGACATCAATCATCTTCAAATAGCTCATATGAAAATATCCATGGGGCATTACAATCCAAGCCAAGATCCACAGTCATCAATTGTAAGTATCAGATATGCCTAAGAGGGGGTGAATTAGGTACTTTATGACTTTTTCGGTTTTATGGTGTAAAGTGATTATTTTTCTGGTTTATGGTAATGTTATCAAAGGATGTAAAGTGCAGAAAAATAAATGACACAAGGATATATCCTGGTTCCCCTCACAAACCGAGAGTACTCCAGTCCCCTTACGCAGTAAGAGATTTTAATATAGTTGGTATCTTGTACAAGCCTAACCAAACACCAAGAACAATCCTCTTGGACCAAGAACAATCCTCTTGGATTTTTCACTAAGACCACTTATGAGAACAATCCTCTCAAAGTGTCTAACTTGTTTCCAACAATCCTGGATAACAAGAATACAACAAGTATTTGATTTTGTATAAGAGTTTGAATAGTAGAACAATGTATCAATCTCTTGATTGATCTTCCCTTCCAATGTTAATAATTCACAATTCTTTAAAGTAATAGATTGCTCAAAATATTTTCTGATTTGGATGATATGAAAGTGTGTAGAAAATATCTTGAAAAAGATTGAAGAATAACAATGTGAATTTCTGAAAATTTCTAAGAGTTTTTGATTGGAAGAGGTGAAGAAAGAATTTGAAATTTTGAGTATATATAGATGTTCATAACACCTCTTGAAATATCACAAGTTTCTGTATTTTAATCATGAACCATTGCCAAGATTAAAGGAAAGGTTTTAATGAAAAGGTGTTTGAGAAGGTGTATTGAAAAGATGCTGTTTTTCAAAAACGTTCAGCAAGCAATCGATTGCACCTTTGTGCAAATCGATTGCACAACTTCTAACAGTCAAAAAATTCAAAAAAACTTCAGTGCAAATCGATTGCTATATTGTGCAAATCGATTTACACAAGCAAAAACAGGAGCGCATGTAAAAACCTTCAGCAAGCAATCGATTTACAGTAAGTGTAAATCGATTTACACTTAGTGAAAATGCATTTTTTGTTTAGGAAACTTGAGATCTAAGAGAGAGTATGCTATGCAATTTTGTGGTTTGATTTTTGAGCATCTAAAACTTTAAGTAATTGGTAATTATTGTTATACCTATTCCAAAGAATCCATAGCTTGAATCAAAGTCTTTACACATGATGCTTTATCTTGAATATCATCTTTTCCTTCTTGTCATGTATGATTTGCCTTCATCAAAACAAAAGATCTTCCATTGAGAATCTTGATTTCACATTCTCCCCCTTTTTGATGATGACAAATAATCTTTACTAATGCATTGTTATTTCCGGAAAGCTTCTCCTTTAAGATGTATAACTCCCCCTCAATATGTGAATCTAGGAGTATTTTGTCTTGAATGATTTTGAGATGAAAATTTTGAATTTTGTACCTTAAACAAAAAATCAAGGAAATACAAGCATATAGGTGTAACTTCCTTCTCCCCCTTTGACATTATCAAAAAGAAGGGAAAGATGGAAAAAAAATACATGAAAGTATAAGAGATATAAAGAAACAAACATTCATTCATTAAAGAAAATAAGCATAACATGGATAAGTCATAATACTAAGAATGCAAGATAAAATAGCTATGGTACTAAGTACCTTACAAGAACATAACATAAAAAGACATAACCTAAAACACCATAAGACATAATAGAGAAGACCATAAGCATAACATAAAAGACCATAAGACATAACATAGATAAGCTTTAAGGTTGGTCCATGTTGTTGTTGTTGAAATCAAAAGGGCCTTGGTTGAAGAAATCTTGTTGAATAGGTGGTTCGGTATATCGTGGAGGAGGTGCAGCCGGGTTGGTCGGATCATAAGGAGGGATATAAAGATGTGAATAGAGATAGGAAAATTGTTGGTTCACATCATGGCGAAACTCATTAATCCGATTTGTAGTAGATTCATTGATTGAGTTCCATTGGTTGTTGATGGAGGTGTTAAGGTTGGCAAATTGTGAAGTCATGAAATCATAGAGTTCTTGGTTGCTTGGACCGTTTGAATCATGTGAGGGACGAGAATCTTCTTCACCACCTTCGACCTCTTGCTCATTTCCTTCATTCTCTACGACATCTTCACCAATGTAAGTGATAGTTTTTGTGGCCGGATTATATAAAACACCCATCCGCGCATCAACATTCTTAATAGTAATTTTATTACTATTTGAATCCATAAGACAAACTTCATAGCCAGCAAAATCTATCTCAAAGAATTCCAAGATCCGAGTGATAAACCAAGCATATGGTAAGAATTTAGACTTATGATTGAATTTCAACATATGAACCATAATTAAACGAGCCCAATTAACCTCAATGTTGTTCTTCCTTGCATACAAGAGTTGCATTTCAAGCTCCGTAACAGTGCAATGATTTCCAGCCCTAGGAAACATGATATAGACCATAAAGTAGTGAAACAACCTATCATCTATATAGAAAATTCCAGCAGACCATGAACCTCTTGATGGTTCAACACCACCTAGTCCCTTAACTCTCTTAGCATGAAATTCTTGTTCAGTCATCCTTCCTATACTATAGTAGAAATTTCTTTTATTAAAATCAGCCCATGCTTCATCCTCCGGGTCATAGAGAGAGCTACCACTACTAGGGATATTCAAAATACGACCAAGTAATTTGAAGGTTAAACAAATTCTTTTTCCAGCAACATAAGAAATAAGTTTTCCTTTATCCATATGCATATTACAAAAGAACATTCTCACTAATTCCGGATAGTATGGTCCAAATGAAGATATGACCGGTTCCAAACCATAAGAGGCCAAGGTATTTTGAAAAGTAAAGCATTCTTGAGGAAAGGTAGAGAGAATACCATATTTTGGAGTTTGAACATTCTTGCTTGAAAAGAACTTTGTATACCTTTCCTCTTGTTCAATGGTGAGATATTGGAGTAAAGGATTCACCATGGATGATGAAGAAGCTTTGCCCTTGCCCTTGCTTTGGTCTGAAACTTTTCTCTTTTGTCTTGAAGCCATGGATGAGAGGTTTTTCGTTTTAGGGTTGCTTTGAGAGAGAGAGTGAATTTTTGGACAAAGTGTGGAGTTAGGTTTAAGAGAAAGAATATTATATAATTGATTTGGTCAAGATAGATTTTAATGAGATAAGATTGGGAAGGGAGAGTGATAAGTGGGTATTAAAAATGGTCAAGGATAGGTGGAAAGGTTGGTGGAAGAGTGGGTTGAAGAGAATTAAAAATTCTGACCAAAATTAAAAGCAACATAAAAGCAAAATAATGGCAAAACGTAACAGGTGCAATCGATTTGCACAAAGGTGCAATCGATTTGCATACCATCAGAAAGTGCAAAAATAAAAGACAAACAGCAACCAATCGATTTGCACAAGGGTGCAATCGATTTGCATAGCACCAGAAAGCGTAAAAAATCAAAGCAAACAGCAACCAATCGATTTGCACAAGGGTGCAATCGATTTGCATAGCATAAAAATTAGAACAGACCTTACTGTTTCAATATGCAATCGATTTGCCTATGTTTCCAATCGATTTAACCATAAAGAAAATTCAAAAATCATAAATAAAACATGTTTTTTGACACACATGAGTGATTAGAAGTGTGTACCTTTGATTTATGGCAATGAAGAACACATTTAAATATCACCTTCATCTAAAATTCCAAGCTCTCGTCGAATTTTATAAAACGATTCTTTTGGAAGAGGCTTGGTGAAGATATCCGCAAGTTGGTTATGAGTATCTACAAATGTTACTTCGACATCCCCTTGAAGGACATGGTCTCTGAGAAAGTGATGTCGAATGTCTATGTGTTTAGTTCTTGAATGCATGACCGGATTCTTTGTAATATTTATAGCACTTGTATTGTCGCATCGAAGAGGAATGCACCCGAGATCAAGTCCGTAGTCACGAAGTTGTTGCTTAAGCCAAAGAATTTGTGCACAACAACTACCCGCTGCTATGTATTCCGCTTCGGCCGTGCTAAGAGAAACACATGCTTGTTTTTTACAAGCCCATGATACTAATGCATTTCCAAGAATGTGACAAGTACCACTTGTGCCTTTACGATCAGTTTTACATCCTGCATAATCCGCGTCAGAATAACCAATTAAATTGCAAACACTACCTTTAGGATACCATAATCCAACGTTGGTCGTTCCTTTGAGATACTTCATGATCCTTTTAACCGCCATAAGATGTGATTCCTTTGGATTTGCTTGAAAGCGAGCACAAAGACAAACACTAAACATTATGTCAGGACGGCTTGCCGTCAAATACAATAGAGAACCAATCATACCTTGATACTTGGTAATATCAATTGGAGTACCGGATTCATCTTGATCAACATATGTACCGGAGCCCATTGGAGTATTCATTGCTTTACAATTGTCCATATCAAACTTCTTCAATAGTTCTTTACAATATTTGGATTGATTGATAAAGATTCCATCTTTGAGTTGCTTAATTTGTAGTCCAAGAAAGTAGTTCATCTTTCCCATCATAGACATCTCGAATTCTCCTTGCATCATCAATGAGAATTCCTCACACATTTCTTTGTTAGTCGATCCAAAAATGATATCATCAACATAGACTTGAACCAATAAAGTGTTACTTTTGATTTTCTTAATGAACAATGTTTTATCAACCTTACCCTTTTCGAAACCTTTTTCACACAAAAAATTGCTAAGTCTATCATACCATGCTCTAGGTGCTTGCTTTAATCCATAAAGAGCCTTTCTCAACTTAAAGACATGTGAAGGATTCTTGAAGTCTTCAAATCCCGGGGGTTGTTTGACATAGACTTCTTCATTGATGTAGCCATTCAAGAATGCGCTCTTGACGTCCATTTGATAAAGCTGAAAATTTAATGAACATGCATAAGCAAGTAAAAGACGAATAGCTTCTAACCTTGCAACCGGAGCAAATGTTTCTTCAAAGTCGATTCCTTCTTCTTGATTATAACCTTGGGCCAACAATCTTGCTTTGTTTCGAACAATTATACCATTCTCATCAAGTTTGTTCTTAAACACCCATCGAGTACCTATGATGTGTTTATTACTTGGTCTAGGAACAAGTTCCCAAACTTGATTTCTCTCGAATTGATTTAATTCTTCTTGCATTGCATTTATCCATTGATCATCTCCTAAGGCTTCATCAACTTTGGAAGGTTCAATTTGAGAAACAAAAGCCATGTGTAAGCAAGCATCTTTGAGATTTAATCTTGTTGCAACTCCTTGGCTAATATCACCAATAACTTTATCAATAGGATGATCTCTATGAGTTCTCCATTCTTTTGGTAGATCATTGGTGTTAGATTCTTGTTGTACACTTTCTTGTTGAACACTTTTTTGTTGAACTTCCGGTGCCTTCACAATTGTATCATTTGAAGGTTCTTCCGAGGGTAAATCTAAAGGATCATCATCATCACAAACAACTATTTCCTCTTTGGAGGTGTTAGTCTCATCAAAGGATACATGCATGGATTCTTCAATAGTTAAAGTTCTTTTATTATAAATTCTATATGCTTTACTAGAAAGAGAATAACCAAGAAATATACCTTCGCCGGATTTCTCATCAAACTTACCAAGATTGTCTTTGTCATTGTTGAGAACAAAGCACTTGCATCCAAAAATGTGAAAGTGAGCAATGTTTGGCTTTCTTCCTTTGAAGAG
The DNA here is from genome assembly GCF_029867415.1 of Vicia villosa. NCBI lineage: Eukaryota > Viridiplantae > Streptophyta > Magnoliopsida > Fabales > Fabaceae > Vicia > Vicia villosa. Next base: position 149,263 of record NW_026705520.1, read on the forward strand.
TTCATATGGAGTCTTCTTTAAGATAGGTCTAATGATTACTCGATTTCCAACATAACATGCCGTACTAACCGCATCCGCCCAAAAATATTTAGGAAGATTTGCATCACTAAGCATTGTTCTTGCAAGCTCTACTAGAAACCTATTTTTCCTTTCAACTACTCCATTTTGTTGTGGAGTTCTTGGTGCTGAAAAATTATGAGAGATACCATGTTCTTCACAAAATTCTTCAAATGATGCATTTTGAAACTCTCCACCATGATCACTTCTTATGGATACAATCTTTAATGATTTTTCATTTTGGATTTGTTTTGCATACTTCTTAAAGGCTTTAAAAGCATCACTTTTCTGCACAAGAAACAAAGTCCAAGAATATCTAGAATAATCATCAACAATAACTAAAGCGTATACATTACCTCCGAAGCTTCTTGTCCTTGATGGACCAAATAAATCCATATGCAACAATTGAAGTGGTCTTGTTGTAGTCTGTGGTGTCGTTTTCTTTACCTCCCCGTTTCACTTGGGAGGACGGCACGCTAAACCCTTCACGCGAAATTTGGAAGGAGAATGCGCCCGTGGTGGGATGAATTTTGTTTCAGTTCTTCCTACGATATCACACGAACTTTCTTATTGGTCCTACGAGTAGGAAAGGGAAAAAAAGATCTCAACTAAACCCTAGGAGTTTGCTAAGTGTGGGGATTTCACCTAGACTAGAAATTCTGGAGTCCGGGGGGTCGGTTATACATAGGGAAGTGTTTAAACACCCTACATATCTGTAGTACTCTACAGGAACCTTCTCTGTGTCATTGTGATTGTGTTTATAGCTAATGATTGGGAAAGTTTCTCCTTTGTATTAGGAGAAGGAATTGAATTGATTTTAAAAGACAGATAGACAGACAAACAAACTGACTATTTTTGGTATTTTATTAGCTCGCTGAGATTCCTTGTGAACCTCATGCCTACATATCCCTAGTGGAAGTCAGAGCTTAATGTAGTTCGGGGAACTAACTAGGGAAATTAAATATTTTTTTGGTGCCTTGCTTGAAGCTCAAGGTTGAAGCTTGAATTAAATCTCTGTTTACAGTAAAGAGACATGAAATCATCTTTACAGAGAGGTATTTGTACTATTCTACCACAAACATTTAAAAGAGTGACAGAATAACTGAATTCATTTCATTCAAAAGGGGGACCTTACTTGTGTATGTGCAAGTATACCAGTCAAATGCCTCTTAAATGAAAGAAAGATGCTCATCCAAATTAGGGAAAGTTACCACATGTCTGGGTTTTACTGCCAGCTCATGCCTTTCAAAATCCTAAATGGGAGACTTGATTAAAATTGAAATGAAATGTAATGTTTGTTTGAATGTGGTAGAGTAGTAAAAATATCTCTCTATAGAGATAAGCTATGTCTATCTACTGTATAAAAGATTTGACTTTAGCTGGCTTGTATGAGGCCCAAGCTTGAGGCTTTTTGATTGATTTTGTTGACTTATTGAAATGATAACTCTACTGGGGAGAATTTAAACTAAGGAGTTTTTGGTGTTCTGTACGAAGACCAGAATTGAGGCTGACTCTAATTGGAGAGTGTTTATTTGATGGATTTTTATTTGGTGTTCTGTACAAAGCCCAGAATTGAGGTTGACTCTAATTGAGGAGACTCTATTTGTGTGCCTTGTACAAAGCCCAAGGTTGTGGCTAACTGCTGAGGATAACTGAATTTTTGAGACTATGAATGACTCTATTTTGTGTGCCTTGTACAAAGCCCAAGGTTGTGGCTGACTTTAGCTAGGGAAAACACTATTTTCTGCCTTGTACAAAGCCCAAGGTTGTGGCAGACTCTTTGACAAAGGGAGTTTTATTGTTTTGTGCCTTGTATGAAGCCCAAGGTTGAGGCTAACTGTTTTTGTTGGTTTTGACTTTATTGAGGAGATTTTATTTATTGAAAGACTGTTTTTCTTTGGAAGCTAACCCTTTCCAGGGATTTTGACTCAGCTGGAGAAATTATTTGGTAAAAGACTGACCTTATCATGTTTTTGGAGGCTGACCCTTTCCAGGGGTTTTGACTCTTTTGGGGAAATTATCTCCTAGGAGAAATGAATCTTTATTTATTTATTAATTGACTTTGGAGGCTAACCCTTTCCAGGGATTTTTGTTAACATGAAGGAATGTGTGGAAGCTAACCCTTTCCAGGGGATTTTATTGAAATGATGGATTGATTTGGAGGCTAACCCTTTCCAGGGATTTTTATTAACATGAAGGAATGTGTGGAAGCTAACCCTTTCCAGGGGATTTTATTGAAATGATGGATTGATTTGGAGGCTAACGCTTTCCAGGGAATTTATTGAAATGATTGGCAGAAAGATTATCTAGTGGAGACTTCTTGTTTAAAGCCCAAGATGAAGGCTGACTCATGCTAAGGAGAAAATAAACATAGATCCTAGACTCTGCTAAGGAAGATTGATGAAGATAAGGGTGACAGAGACTGTCCATGTCTCTCATTCCAAAAGGTGTACTCAATGCAAAATTGAGACAAACTTAGTTTGTTTAAAGTCTGGTTTAAATTGGAAGAAACTCACCAGGGTAGGCTAAAAGGTGACTAAAGACCTGTTCCTATGTTTATAAGAAACCTGATGGGTCCTTGTATACAAGCTCAAGAGGAAGCTGGAAATGCTTTTAAGAAGCCTGTGGGTCCTTGTACAAAGCCCAAGAGGAGGCTAATCGAGGGTCCTTGTTATAGCACAAGAGAAAGCTATGTAGTTTTGAACTTATTTTGGCTCTAAGCAAATGGGTAAGAGGTTTCACCGGGAATAATTCCTCTTTGGGTGGATGTGTCCTATATTTTTGGATTCTAAGGTTTTTACCAAGATGTTTCACCGGGAATAATTCATCTTGGGGGTTTGAACTACAGATCTCTAATTAGGAAAGAGCCTTCACCGGGAAGACATTCTCAATCCTAGGTCATATTCCTATAATATATATATAGTTTAACTGTCCTAGGGTTTATACTCAAACGTAGTTCTAAACTAATATATGCACAGTTTATATTTGACAGTAATTTAAATAAAGACTGTAAATTGAAAGCTTGTAAAGCCTAACCTGGATGGAGTGGAGGCCTTTGAAGAAGTATGTACAGAGCCTCAACAGTAATTTTTGTTGTTTTGTTGATAACAGTCGAATATATATATGATAAACAGTTAATGGTTTTTGAAAACAGAAGAAGTGAAGATGGACAAAGGTCACATAGGTATCTGAAGAGTTTCACCGGGAATAATGCCCTTCAAATACCAGAAGAATGTTTTGAAAACAGAAAGAAGATTTTGAAAATACAGTTTTGAAAACAAGCTAAGAAGAGAAGGTTTTTGGGACTTACACTCTATTAGAGGCCCAGTACTTTACAGTACTGGTTATAAAAACAGTTGGAAAATGATTTAGAATGATGCAAGGTTTTGTTGTTTGAAAACCCTAATCATTTGACTTATTCGGAGATTGAAAACAGTTTTGAAAATTGACAAAAGTCAACTTAATTAAGGTAAAGATGAAGATCTATGCCTAATTAAAACCTAAACAAACAAGGTTTTATCATAAACCTTATTTACAAAATGATTAGGTTAAAACAAAGTGAATATATATTTAAAGTATTTAAGAAAAAAACACTTAAAACATACTATTTTAAACCTAATAAAAATATATGAAATAAATAATATTTTTATGATTTTTTTTATTATTCACAAAATAGATATATTAAATGACAAGTGTGTGAAAAATGAAGTGAAAATAAATTAATTTGATAGGTTAAATAATTGGTTAAAGTTGTGAAGAAATTAAATGGGAAAAAGTGGTAAAAAATAGGGTTTTGTCACCAACCAGGTTTGAACCCACGCCCTTTGTATTACCAGCCCAAAACAACACCACTGAGCCAACGCGCGCTTGGTGTCATATGCATGGTTCCATTGCAATTCATATATTACTCAAATGCATAGAAGTGAAAAAAAACAAATAAAATCAAAAGGTCTGGGGCGAGGGGGATTCGAACCCCAGACCTTGGGCACGCGCAACACACAAACACTCTTTACCACTGGGCTATCACGTTTTAGTCGTTAATGAAACAGGTATCAATCAAAATAAAATAAACTTAGACCTGAGTTTGAAAATTGCGCGCCACCACCATCTTCGTCTTCAACCTCAAGCTCTCAAATTTCAAATTTATGAACTTGCTCATTTCTCAACCATTTGCAAAGATGTAAAGACCAAACTTGCTCTAAATTCACTCACGATTCTAAATATGTAACTATCATAAATTTATATCAACTATATCTAACTAATTTACCAGAAATCGTGAAGAACCCTAAAACTTAAAAATCAAATTAAATGGCTATGCTGAAAGATAAATGAATGATGATAGAGGGTTTTCAATCCTCTGATGATGCTGAACAAGATAGAATCGAGCTATTTCTTAAAGAATGCTTAAATTAAAGAGGTGAGGTTCAGAAACTTACCTCTGAAAATGGAAGTCGTGAGGATGATAGAGAGCAACTGAGCTTGTATGAATGATCCCAAAAGCTTCCTTGTGACTCAGTGATGCTAACTAAATGCTTTTAGTAACCTCAATCTTCCTGAATTACTCTATGGACCTCCCTCGATTTCAGCTTCAAGTGAACATGGAGGGTGATGATTCTTGAGTTACAGATGAGCTGCAGCCATCTGAACAGCTTCACTACCTCCTATGGAACGTGCCTGGATGCTTAGCTTGATTGGAAACCTTCTGAATTGCACTATGGACCTCCAACTGCAACTGCTCCTAAGTGAGAGCAACAATGGTGTTCCTCCACTTGCAGACATGATCCAGGTGCTTGGATCACCTCAAATGACCTCCCTTGAGATGTTAGAATGCTTACTTTCCAAAGATAAGCTCTGGTTTGAAGAAATCGATTCTTCTTGCCAAAGAACTTTGAAAAACAATAAGCATGAGAAGAGAAAGAGAAAGCAAGGAATATGGTTGCTTTGGTGTGTTTTTCTACTGAAGTATGCTCCCCTATTTATAGGTAAATGGTTCAGTACTGATTGAGAGAGTGAGCTTGCTTAGTGAAGCAAGTTTGGTTTCTTAGCCATGAAGAAATTTCAAAGAATATCCAAGTGTGATCATTGCATTTTCGAGCCAACTCCCCTATCCATTGATTCTATCTGATCTTAGGGGACATTTCAGATGCAAAGTGAGCTCTAATTGGTTGATGAGAAGATTCCTTGGGTGATTCATCAATTTGCCATAAATTCACAAATGTAATCATTACATAATCACATGTTCTTGTTTTAGGAATCTTCCTCAATTATCATGGCATGGTGAAAATGAATGCATGGCATGTTTTCAGATGTGTTATGGGTCGTGTAGCATCCATATTTGAGGTCATGTGCACAAAATTTCAAAGTTCAAAAATTATGCATGACCTATAATTTCACTTCATGAGGCCAACTTTGAACAAGCATAACTCTTAGGTCAAAATGAATTTGGAGAAGGTTGAACACAATTTGGAAAGCCCTAAACATCTACTTCAAATCATTATTTTGGAGTTTCTTCAAAATCCTTTGGAAAATTTGTGAAAAATGAGGCCAAAGTTGGAAGAAAACAAGGTTAAAACACTTAGAAAAATTTCTAAGTGTTTATGACCTAAAACTCCAAAACTTCTAAAACTCTTAAATGATTGATCTTTTGAAAAAAGTTCCATTGTAAGATGTTGTTTTATTTTGCAAGATCTACAACTTTCATGTTGGAAGTTTTTTGAGTTGTGTAGGTGAAATTTTGAGTTCTCACCATGCCTTAAAAAACCCTAATTCCCGACTTTTTGCTCCTTGATGAATTTCTTTGAATTTCTTTGGTCAAATGACTTTACCATCCATATATTGATGATATTGATCCTTGAAAGTCATTTTTTGACCAAAGATCTCAAAAGTCAATGGTGATCCTATACAGTTGACTTTTTCCAAATAAGGTGAGATTTTGGACTTTTGTGTAGAATCAAGATCTTTTCCTCAAATGAATAATGTAAATGGATTATATTGAGGTAGTAGAGATTCTTGAATCATGTCTTGAGTTTTGGATTCATGCCCTGATTAAAAGTCAACTATCCTGGTGAATTAGGTCAAAAACCCTAATTGTCGACCAGATGAAAATAATAACTGTAGACTTTGAAATGAGGTGTGATGTCCAGTGGATCTTGTCATATGAGTTATTTGAAGATGATTGATGTCTTTGAATGATCCCCTAGGGCTTTTTATGGTTTCCCAAAGGTGATCCCTGATTTTAGTCCTTGATAAGGCTCAAAACCCTAGTTTGTGGATCTGAGTAATTTTGTACTTATATGACTGGGTGTCTAATCAATCATAGGTGAAATAATGAAGCTCTTGAGTCTTATGATTGTATTAGAGACTAATCCTCCTATTGATTGATCCTTTGCCTGAGTTTTCCTGTCTTTGAACACCCTCGATTGAATGTCAGACTGCTCTAGGTACTTACTCTGACTTGATGAAAATCCTGAAGATATGTCATCTCAGGAGGGGTCAAAAATTAGGGTATGACAGATGCCCCTATTTAAGTTTCTTTTATCTGGAGGGAGAGAGATTGATATCTCGATCTCTCCTGCGTAAAAGAGACTTAAATATCAAGGAATGCCCGAATTTTTGGGCGCTCCTGAGATGTTGTAATTGACATAATCTTTGCATGACTTTGATCCCGTTGTCGTACTCGGCGGGGATGAGGAGACAAACTTCTGCAGAAATACTTGATGTGGATTCTGGCGAATGGATGGCAGTGTAAGATGCGCAATCCATCTTCTTTAACTAAGTGTTGATACTTAGAAAAAGGTAAACAACCTCCCCCCTTGTTTCGGATGTCCATATCTCGAAACTGGTCTTAGTTGTGTTTGGACAATATCTCAGATAAAGAGAAAATTTCCAACGGTTTGTTTCCTCATCAAACTTCTTACCAGCACTTGGAGGTAAGATACCATTTGATGGTAAATAGAAACTTCAAAGGTTTGTTTCCTCATCAAACTTCTCACCAGCACTTGGAGATGAGATACCATTTGATGGTAATAAAGAAACTTCAAGGTTTGTTTCCTCATCAAACTTCTCATCAGCACTTGGAGATGAGATACCATTTGACGGTAATAAAGAAACTTCAAAGGGTTGTTTCCTCATCAAACTTCTCATCAGCACTTGGAGATGAGATACCATTTGACGGTAATAAAGAAACTTCAAGGTTTGTTTCCTCATCAAACTTCTCATCAGCACTTGGAGATGAGATACCATTTGACGGTAATAAAGAAACTTCAAAGGGTTGTTTCCTCATCAAACTTCTCATCAGCACTTGGAGATGAGATACCATTTGACGGTAATAAAGAAACTTCAAAGGGTTGTTTCCTCATCAAACTTCTCATCAGCACTTGGAGATGAGATACCATTTGACGGTAATAAAGAAACTTCACCATCTTCCCTTTTGACTTGGCATCTTTGAAAGATTTGAAGGATAGAAAAACACTTAGAAAGGGGGGGTTTGAATAAGTGTAGCTTCAAAAATTTGACAGATAAAAATAAATTGCACAGTTATTTTTATCCTGGTTCGTTGTTAACTAAACTACTCCAGTCCACCCCCGCAGAGATGATTTACCTCAACTGAGGATTTAATCCACTAATCGCACGGATTACAATGGTTCTCCACTTAGTCAGCAACTAAGTCTTCCAGAGTCTACTGATCACACACTGATCACTCCAGGAACAACTGCTTAGATACCCTCTAAGACTTTTCTAGAGTATACTGATCCACACGATCACTCTAGTTACAACCTGCTTAGATCACTTCTAAGACTTCCTAGAGTATTCTGATCCACACGATCACTCTAGTTCCTTACAACTTAATGTAATCAATTCTAAGAGTATTACAAATGCTTCTTGAAAGCGATAATCACAAACTGTGATATTTCTCTTAATCGTTTAAGCTTAATCTCACTAATATATTACAAAAGCAATGTAGTGAGCTTTGATGAAGATGAAGATTCTGAGTTTTGATTTGAACAGCGTTTCAGCAAGTTTGATATAAGTTGTTTTGGTGCAGAATCGTTAACCTTGCTTCTCATCAGAACTTCATATTTATAGGCGTTGGAGAAGATGACCGTTGAATGCATTTAATGCTTTGCGTGTTCCGTACAGCATCGCATTTAATGTTATACGCTTTTGTCAACTACCTCGAGCCTTATTCACGCTGTGTCTACTGACGTAGCCTTTAGTAGCTTTTAACGTTCCTTTTGTCAGTCAGCGTAGCTTGCCACTTGTACTTTCTTCTGATCTGATGTTTGTGAATACAACGTTTGAATATCATCAGAGTCAAACAGCTTGGTGCATAGCATCTTCTGATCTTCTGACCTTGTAGTGCTTCTGAGCGTGATACCATCAGAACTTCAGTGCTTCTGTTCTCTTGTTCTTCTGATGCTTCCATAGACCCATGTTCTGATTCTGCTTCGACCATCTTCTGATGTCTTGCCAGACCATGTTCTGATGTTGCATGCCGAACCCTTTGAGACAAAGCTTCTGAGCGCTGAATTATGCGTACTCTTTTATATATTTCCTGAAAGGGAAATTGCATTGGATTAGAGTACCATATTATCTTAAGCAAAATTCATATTATTGTTATCATCAAAACTAAGATAATTGATCAGAACAAATCTTGTTCTAACAATCTCCCCCTTTTTGATGATGACAAAAACATATATAAATGATATGAATTTGCGATCAGAAAGAATAGACGGCAAAAGACAAATTACACAGCTATAGCATAAGCATATGAATATGTCTCCCCCTGAGATTAACAATCTCCCCCTGAGATAAATAATCTCCCCCTGAAATAAATACTCGAAGAACTTTAATAAAAGACTTCCCTGATTATTTCGGTAGAGACGATCATATAAGCTTCTGTCTTTAGAGAATTCATAGCTTCTGACTTCTGCTTCCATAGGACAGCTTCAGAACTAGAAATTCTTTAGATCCCTAGAACACTCACAGCTTCTGATTCCTGCTTCCATCTAGGACAGCTTCAGAACTTGAATTTCTTTGATCTTCTGAACATTCACAGCTTCTGATTTCTGCTTCCGTTCAGGACAGCTTCAGAACTTGAATTTCTTTGATCTTCTGAACATTCACAGCTTCTGATTTCTGCTTCCATTTAGGACAGCTTCAGAACTTGAGTTTTCTGGATCTTTAGAACATTCACAGCTTTGAATTTCTGCTTCCCTCGGATAGCTTCAGAGCTTTGAATTTCTACCAACATCACTTCATGCTAGATTTGTATCAGAACATTGTTGAATGTACCAGAGCATCATCAGAGCATCTCTACATCCTGAAATGTTACAGAACAAAAACTAAACGACAAAAGTCAGCATGAATGAGTTAGAACATAGAATATATGTTTGAACACATTATATGTATCAGAGCCATATAGGCTAAAATAATGTATCAGAGCAAATAGAATTTTGTCAGAACAAATAGACAAATATGGATCAAATTCTATTATCAGTGCTTCTGATTCATTCTTCTTTCTTGCTTCTGATCTCTGAAGCTTGACAGCACTCGGCTTGCTTCAGTTTCCATGGTTTTGCTTTGAAGATTCTCTTCACTTCTTTATACCTGCAAAACACTCAAACCATATAGAACTTACAGTTCTTGTTAGAGAAAGTGTGGGAGCTTTACCCAGCAACTGATAGATTAATCAAATCATTTATCATTTATCTTCTCCCCCTTTTTGTCATAACATCAAAAAGCATATTTCAAAAGATTCAGATGCATAAAACGACAAATAAAAACACTGGAATGTAAAAACAAAGAAACTTTTTCATTTATAATCAAAAGATATTACATGAAGATGTTTAACAAGCAGATGCAACAAGGAAAAGAAAACTACAAAGACCAAAACCTAAGACCCTAGCTAAGACAAAGTCTGTGCCAGCATGCCATGAAGGAGTGAAACGCCTCATTGACTGCTTCTTGGGCTTCCAGGCGAGGGATCAGGGAGACTTGGTTCTGATGCAGATCTTCCACAATCTTTATCAGAGACAACATTCTCAGCGGGTGAAGATGAAGAGATTTCTTCGGAATGTGTTAAGGGAGAGGAAAGGTTAGATGAAGAGGAAGTTGAGTCTAGAAGGAAACAAGATGAGGAAGAAGATGGAGATGATGGAGGGCTTTCACCAGGGGGTTGAAACACACGTCTAGAATAGTTTCCAGATAACATCGCTTCGAATGGATTCACCTTGAGAGGATCATAGGTGATTTTTATCTTTTTGGGTTTGGAAGGTGATGTTTCAACAGCTTTTCTCTTGTTGTTTTGATCATTTTCATGATTTCCTGGGCTTGATGAGGAGTTCATGATGGATTTGCAGAAAATGAACAGGTAGGGTTTGATATGAATGCAAAAAGATAGAGTGAATAGAGAAAATATGAGAGGGAAGGAGAAGTGTTTGAAGAGTATTTAAAAGAAAATAAAATGAAACGAATGATGAATAGCATTTAATGTTACGTGACGTGAGGAGAGATAATAAAGACAAATGAGGTGACTAGCACAGTTACCTATGGTCGGCGTCCCTTCAACTGCACGCACGTTTATCCATGAATAGTAACGACAGGTTTACCATCCCGAGATAAAACGTAACAGCTGTTTTGCTTTAAAAGAGGTTCTGAATCAACTTAGACAATGAAACGTTAGTAATAACCGAATCATAATTTCTAAAAGATTTCAATCAGAACTTCTGATAAAAAATAATCCATTTTCATTTCAGAAGATACTCATACATAAGAACTTCTCATCTTCTCATTCTGGGCATAAATCCATACTGATGTTCTTCAGAATGAACTTAAACCTATCTTCAGCCAGGGGTTTTGTAAAGATATCAGCCCATTGATGGTCTGTATCAACAAAGTTTAAAGATATAACACCCTTCTGAACATAGTCCCTTATGAAATGATGTTTAATCTCAATATGTTTAGCTTTTGAATGAAGAATAGGATTCTTAGATAAACATATAGCAGAAGTATTATCACAGAATATAGGAATGTTACTCTCAAATATCTGATAATCTTCTAACTGACTCTTCATCCAGAGCATCTGTGTACTACAACCAGCAGCAGCGACATATTCTGCTTCTGTTGTTGATAGAGCAATAGTTGCTTGCTTCTTGCTATACCAAGAGATCAAATGACTTCCAAGAAATTGGCAACTTCCTGAAGTACTTTTTCTTTCAATTCTGTCTCCAGCATAGTCAGCATCGCAGAATCCTACTAAGTTGTATTCTTTAGATTTTCTGTAAACTAAGCCAACATTAGTAGTACCTTTCAGATACCTTAGAATTCTCTTAACAGCAGTTAAATGAGATTCTCTAGGATCTGATTGGAATCTAGCACACAAACAAACACTGAACAGAATGTCAGGTCTAGAAGCAGTCAAATATAGAAGAGATCCAATCATACCTCTGTATAACTTCTGATCTACCTTCTTACTTACCTCATCCTTACCTAGAATGCATGTTGGATGCATAGGAGTTTTGGCTTCTTTGCAGTCTAGAAGATTAAACTTCTTCAGAAGTTCCTTCACATACTTGGTTTGGTGAACATACGTTCCTTCTGATGTTTGATTTATTTGTATTCCAAGGAAATACTTGAGTTCTCCCATCATGCTCATTTCAAACTCAGCCTGCATAGACTCAGCAAACTCCTTTCCAAGTGTAGCATTAGATGTTCCAAAAATAATATCATCTACATATATTTGACAAATTAAAATATCCCTTTTAAAGGTTTTACAAAAGAGAGTAGTGTCCACTTTTCCTCTAGTGAAACCATTATCCAGAAGGAAAGAACTTAAGCGTTCATACCAAGCTCTGGGAGCCTGTTTCAATCCATACAATGATTTCTTAAGTTTAAAAACATGATTAGGAGACATAGAGTCTTCAAAACCAGGAGGTTGATGGACATAAACTTCTTCATCTATATAACCATTTAAGAAGGCACTCTTAACATCCATCTGATAAAGAGTGATGTTATGTTGAGTGGCAAATGAAATTAATAGACGAATAGATTCTAACCTGGCCACTGGTGCAAAGGTTTCTGTATAATCAATCCCTTCTTGCTGACTATAACCCTGAGCCACCAGTCTGGCTTTGTTCCTTACCACTTCACCTTTCTCACTGAGCTTGTTTCTGAAGACCCATTTTGTACCAATTATATTGAATCCATCTGGTCTAGGAACAAGATCCCAAACATCATTCCTTGTAAACTGATTCAGTTCTTCTTGCATAGCAATTATCCAGTCTGGATCTTCTAGAGCATGATCAACAGAAGTTGGCTCGATCAAAGATACAAGACCTAATTGACAGTCTGCATTGTTCTTAAGGAATGCTCTTGTTCTGATTGGATCATCCTTCTTTCCAAGAATGACATCTTCTGAATGACCAGAGATGAGTCTGGATGATCTTCTGACAGATGGTTCTTCAGAAATGCTTAGATCCTCCAGAGAAGCTGATACTTGATCTTCAGATTCTTTGCTTCTGAGAAGCTCTGCTTCTGATGCGTTGCTTCTTGGCTCAACAACTTCTGATATATCAATATCACAATCTGCAAAATTATCAAACTGCTTTGGTTTTTCAGAACCAAGCTTATCATCAAACCTGATATTGATTGATTCTTCTACAATCAATGTTTCAGTATTGTATACTCTGTAGCCTTTTGAGCGTTCAGAATATCCAAGAAGGAAACATTTTTGTGCTTTGGAATCAAACTTACCAAGATGATCTTTAGTGTTCAGAATAAAGCATACACATCCAAAAGGATGGAAATATGAGATGTTGGGCTTTCTATTCTTCCACAATTCATAGGGAGTCTTATTTAGAATAGGTCTGATAGAGATTCTATTCTGAATATAGCATGCAGTGTTTATTGCTTCTGCCCAGAAATGCTTAGCCATATTGGTTTCATTGATCATGGTTCTGGCCATTTCTTGCAGAGTCCTATTCTTTCGTTCTACAACTCCATTTTGCTGTGGAGTTCTAGGACAAGAGAAATCATGGGCAATACCATTTTCTTTGAAGAATTCTTCAAAGGATCTGTTCTCAAATTCACCACCATGATCACTTCTGACCTTTATGATTTTACACTCTTTTTCAGATTGAATCTGAATGCAGAAATCAAAGAACACTGAATGAGTCTCATCCTTGTGTTTCAAGAATTTTACCCATGTCCAGCGGCTATAATCATCTACGATGACTAATCCATATTTCTTCCCTCTGACAGATGCTGTTTTGACTGGGCCAAACAGATCAATGTGCAAGAGTTCTAATGGCCTTGAGGTAGAAACAACATTCTTGGACTTGAATGCAGGTTTGGAGAACTTGCCCTTCTGACATGCTTCACAAAGAGCATCTGATTTGAATTTCAGATTAGGGAGTCCTCTGACCAGATTCAGTTTGTTAATCTGAAAAATCTTTCTCAAACTAGCATGACCTAATCTTCTGTGCCAGACCCACTGCTCTTCAGAAACAGACATAAGACAAGTCACCTTCTGACTCATAAGATCTTGCAGATCTGTCTTATAAATGTTGTTCTTTCTCTTGCCTGTAAATAGGATTGAGCCATCCTTCTGATTTACAGCCTTGCAAGACTCTTGATTAAAGATCATATCATAACCATTGTCACTCAATTGACTGATAGATAAGAGGTTATGTGTTAATCCTTCTACAAGAAGTACATTAGAAATGGAAGGAGAGTTACCAGACTTTATAGTTCCAGAGCCAATTATCTTGCCCTTCTGATCTCCTCCAAACTTGACTTCTCCTCCAGACTTAAGCACCAGGTCTTGGAACATAGACCTTCTTCCTGTCATGTGTCGTGAGCATCCAGAGTCCAGGTACCATGACATGTTGTGCTTTGTCCTTTTTGCAGTCAAGGATATCTGCAATAGGAATAATCTTATCCTTAGGTACCCACATTTTCTTGGGTCCTTTCTTGTTAGATTTTCTCAAGTTCTGATTGAACTTGGGTTTAACATTGTAAGCAATAGGAGGAACAGCATGATAATTTTTAATGTGAGTTTCATGATATTTCCTAGGTTGTGTCACATGCTTTTTGGTGTGTGTTGTGTGAAAACTTTGAGCATGTGAAGTGTGCCTAATATCATGGGAGTGGCCATACTTGAACTGATCATACAATGGCTTGTATGTGAATTTCATTTCATCAACAGGTTCAAGTTTGTATGGGGTTTCACCCTCAAAACCAATGCCGACTCTTTTGTTTCCAGACACAGCATATATCATAGAAGCTAGCTGACTTCTGCCAATACTTCTAGATAAGAACTTCCTGAAACTTAAATCATATTCTTTCAGAATATGGTTTAGACTAGGAGTGGATTTTTCTGAATCAGAAGGAGATCCAACATTATTGGATAATTTTAAAAGTTTTTCTTTTAATTCAGAATTCTCCAACTCAAGCTTCTTTGTTTCAAATTCAAATAGCTTTTTCAGCTTTTTGTATTTGAGACTAATCTGAGACTTGAGTTCCAGAAGTTCAGTTAGACCGGAAACTAACTCATCTCTAGTAAGTTCAGAAAATACCTCTTCAGAATCTGATTCTGATGTAGATTCTGATCCGTCATCTTCTGTCGCCATCAGCGCACAGTTGGCCTGCTCATCTTCAGAGTCTGAATCATCTTCTGACTCATCCCAGGTTGCCATAAGACCTTTCTTCTTATGAAACTTCTTCTTGGGATTTTCCTTCTGAAGATTTGGACATTCATTCTTGAAGAGTCCAGGCTCATTGCATTCATAGCACGTGACCTTCTTCTTGTCAAATCTTCTATCATCAGAAGATTCTCCACGTTCAAATTTCTTTGAACTTCTGAAGCCTCTGAACTTCCTTTGCTTGGTCTTCCAGAGTTGATTTAGCCTTCTGGAGATTAAGGACAGTTCATCTTCTTCTTCAGATTCTGATTCTTCAGGATCTTCTTCTCTAGCCTGAAAAGCGTTAGTGCATTTCTTGATATTTGATTTTAATGCAATAGACTTACCTTTCTTTTGAGGCTCATTTGCGTCCAGCTCTATTTCATGACTTCTCAAGGCACTGATGAGCTCTTCCAGAGAAACTTCATTCAGATTCTTTGCAATCTTGAATGCAGTCACCATAGGACCCCATCTTCTGGGTAAGCTTCTGATGATCTTCTTTACGTGATCAGCCTTGGTGTATCCTTTGTCAAGAACTCTCAATCCAGCAGTAAGAGTTTGAAATCTTGAAAACATCTTTTCAATGTCTTCATCATCCTCCATCTTGAAGGCTTCATACTTCTGGATTAAAGCTAGAGCTTTAGTCTCCTTGACTTGAGCATTTCCTTCATGAGTCATTTTCAAGGACTCATATATGTCATAGGCCGTTTCCCTGTTAGATATCTTCTCATACTCAGCATGAGAGATAGCATTCAGCAAAACAGTTCTGCATTTATGATGATTCCTGAAAAGCTTTTTCTGATCATCATTCATTTCTTGCCTTGTCAGCTTTACGCCTCTGGCATTTACTGGATGTTTGTAACCATCCATCAGAAGATCCCATAGATCACCATCTAGACCAAGAAAGTAACTTTCCAGTTTATCTTTCCAGTATTCAAAGTTTTCACCATCAAATACCGGCGGTCTAGTATAACCATTGTTACCATTGTATTGCTCAGCAGAGCCAGATGTAGATGCAGGTGTAGACTTTTCACTTTCATCAACCATCTTTTACTGAAGCGTTTTTCTCTTCCTGAATCTTTTCTAAACACGGTTAAGTGCTTGCACCTTAGAACCGGCGCTCTGATGCCAATAGAAGGATAGAAAAACACTTAGAAAGGGGGGGTTTGAATAAGTGTAGCTTCAAAAACTTGACAGATAAAAATAAATTGCACAGTTATTTTTATCCTGGTTCGTTGTTAACTAAACTACTCCAGTCCACCCCCGCAGAGATGATTTACCTCAACTGAGGATTTAATCCACTAATCGCACGGATTACAATGGTTCTCCACTTAGTCAGCAACTAAGTCTTCCAGAGTCTACTGATCACACACTGATCACTCCAGGAACAACTGCTTAGATACCCTCTAAGACTTTTCTAGAGTATACTGATCCACACGATCACTCTAGTTACAACCTGCTTAGATCACTTCTAAGACTTCCTAGAGTATTCTGATCCACACGATCACTCTAGTTCCTTACAACTTAATGTAATCAATTCTAAGAGTATTACAAATGCTTCTTGAAAGCGATAATCACAAACTGTGATATTTCTCTTAATCGTTTAAGCTTAATCTCACTAATATATTACAAAAGCAATGTAGTGAGCTTTGATGAAGATGAAGATTCTGAGTTTTGATTTGAACAGCGTTTCAGCAAGTTTGATATAAGTTGTTTTGGTGCAGAATCGTTAACCTTGCTTCTCATCAGAACTTCATATTTATAGGCGTTGGAGAAGATGACCGTTGCATGCATTTAATGCTTTGCGTGTTCCGTACAGCATCGCATTTAATGTTATACGCTTTTGTCAACTACCTCGAGCCTTATTCACGCTGTGTCTACTGACGTAGCCTTTAGTAGCTTTTAACGTTCCTTTTGTCAGTCAGCGTAGCTTGCCACTTGTACTTTCTTCTGATCTGATGTTTGTGAATACAACGTTTGAATATCATCAGAGTCAAACAGCTTGGTGCATAGCATCTTCTGATCTTCTGACCTTGAAGTGCTTCTGAGCGTGATACCATCAGAACTTCAGTGCTTCTGTTCTCTTGTTCTTCTGATGCTTCCATAGACCCATGTTCTGATTCTGCTTCGACCATCTTCTGATGTCTTGCCAGACCATGTTCTGATGTTGCATGCCGAACCCTTTGAGACAAAGCTTCTGAGCGCTGAATTATGCGTACTCTTTTATATATTTCCTGAAAGGGAAATTGCATTGGATTAGAGTACCATATTATCTTAAGCAAAATTCATATTATTGTTATCATCAAAACTAAGATAATTGATCAGAACAAATCTTGTTCTAACAAGATTGTCATATGGGCCCGCGCTCTTTTGAGGGGCTAATGACTTTGTTTGAAGGCGGACGAACTGTTTTCGGGGTGAAAACTGCCATTCGTCGACTGGTGCCTGGGGAATCAACAAACTGTTTTCCTAAGAGGAAAACTACCATTCATCGATTCTGTGGGGAACTAAGCATCCCAGAAACAGACAAACCGTTTGAAGAAACTGCCGTTTGTCGATCTCTTGAGTATTTAACAGACAAACTGTCTTTCCTTGGGGAACGACTACCATTTGTTGA
This sequence comes from Vicia villosa, assembly GCF_029867415.1. Taxonomy (NCBI): domain Eukaryota; kingdom Viridiplantae; phylum Streptophyta; class Magnoliopsida; order Fabales; family Fabaceae; genus Vicia; species Vicia villosa. The sequence continues at coordinate 166,618 of NW_026705520.1, forward strand.
CTCCGCTGGGGATCATGAACTATCTTCTGGACGAAGACTACCATTCACTGATTCTGCTGGGGATCATGAACTATCTTCTGGACGAAGACTACCATTCACTGATTCTTCTTGGGGAGATCCTTGTGTATGAACTGTTGTCTCGAAGGAAAAAGTTTCTCCGGAACTTGCAGGGGAAACTCGAGTTCATGCCTCAATGACTTAGGCATTCACAGGATCAAAGCCTGATTCGACTATGCAATTATGATGTAATGTATGCATGAATATTATGACAATGATAAAATGTAAAGTGAATGTGAATGGAATTGTCGCGGATGTAAAATCCTATGATACGACTGAAATTCTTGTGGATCAGAAGATGTCCTCTTCTTGGAGTTCGAACTCTGTTAGGAATATCTGGTTATCAGTTGTCTGCTGTCCGAAGTAAGTAATATGAATTGAAGTAAAGATCCGTCATCGGGAGATGTTCGCAAAGCGACCTCATGGGGAAATCTTGGTTCCCGGAGTCTCAACTGTTCTCGGAGCAACTGTTTGCATTCTTCCTATTGTTTGTAAACCTCAGAAAGAAATTTCACCTTTATTTTTGCAAGTAAATTCATTTTATTTTTATGAAAACATTTGTTTCAAGAAAATGACTGTTTAAATTCAAAATGCATTCCAAGAAACTGAAAAAGACTAGATTGCAAAGGAAAGCACAAGGCTCAAATTATTATATATGGAATGGTAATCAGCCAAATGCTTGATTCCATGGAGTATTTACAAAAGTTGGAAATTGGTAATTTTCGGGAAAAGGGCTATGATGAAACGTGACGACCGTTATCTTTCCCTTCCACTCCAAGTCGCGCTGTATTCGTGCTTCGTAGAAGATGACCTACTGCTGATGAACACTCCGCTATGGATTTTGAATGATCAAGTTTGTCCTGAACACAATTACTTGCCATATATCCCTAACTTTTGCGTAAACTACCCCTTTCGGGTTTTAAGTCTACCGGGATTGATGAATATATATTTTTTATGTCTCTAATTTTTGCCTGAATCGCCCTTTCGGGTTTTCGATTCACCGAGACGCTGTTTTTTTGCCTAAGTCGCTCTTTGCGAGTTTTCAACTTAGCGAGCTGTTCTTTTAATTATTTAGGCGAAGTATTTCTTGACTGTGTCGACGTTCACAGGACGGGTGAATTCTTCTCCATCCATAGTCATGAGTATTAAGGCTCCTCCTGAGAAAGCTCTCTTGACCACGTAGGGGCCGTCATAATTGGGAGTCCATTTCCCTCTCGAATCTGTGAGAAAAGATTGAATCTTTTTGAGTACAAGGTCGCCTTCTTTGATTGTGCGAGGTCGAACCTTTTTGTCGAAAGCTTTCTTCATTCTTTGTTGATATAGCTGTCCGTGGCATAAAGCTGTCATGCGCTTTTCTTCGATTAAGTTCAATTCATCGAATCTGCTTTGACACCACTCGGCTTCTGTTAATTTTGCCTCCATCAAAACTCTCATTGATGGAATCTCAACCTCTATAGGTAGGACTGCCTCCATGCCATATACAAGGGAGAAAGGAGTTGCTCCAGTCGAAGTACGTACTGATGTACGGTAACCATGAAGAGCATACGGGAGCATTTCATGCCAATCCTTGTAAGTGATGACCATCTTCTGAATGATTTTCTTGATGTTTTTGTTAGCTGCTTCTACAGCTCCATTCATCTTTGGCCTGTAAGGATATGAGTTGTGATGTTCAATCTTGAATTATTCACAAAGCTCCTTCATCATTTTGTTATTCAAATTTGACCCATTGTCAGTGATTATCTTGCTAGGAACGCCGTAGCGACAGATGATGTGATTCTTGATAAACCTGACGACAACTTGTCTTGTAACGTTTGCATATGAAGCTGCTTCAACCCATTTGGTGAAATAGTCTATTGCTACCAAGATGAAGCGATGTCCGTTGGACGCTTTTGGTTCGATCATTCCAATCATGTCGATTCCCCACATGGAGAAAGGCCAAGGGGAAGAGAGTATGTTGAGAAGAGATGGTGGCACATGATTTCTATCGGCGTAGATCTAGCATTTGTGACACCTCTTTGCATACTGGTAGCAATCTGACTCCATCGTCAGCCAATAATATCCTGCTCTCAGTATTTTCCTTGTCATGGTATGTCCATTGGTGTGAGTACCAAAGGAACCTTCATGTATTTCTCTCATGAGTACTTCTGCTTCTTTTCTGTCAACGCATCTGAGCAGAACCATGTCAAAGTTTCTCTTGTACAGAACATCTTCATTCAGGAAGAATCTACAAGCTAACTTTCTCAAAGTCTTTCTATCTTTCTTTGATGCCCCAAGAGGGTACTCTTGCTTTTGAAGAAAGTTCTTGATGTCGTGATACCACGGTTTGTCGTCGATGATTGCTTCTACTGTGAACACATGAGCGGGCCTATCCAGGCGCATAACATCGATCCGATGAATGTCATTCCAATGATTTATCCTAATCATGGAAGAAAGTGTGGCTAATGCATCAGCCAAATTGTTTTCTTCACGAGGAATGTGATGAAAATCTACCCTGTCGAAGAATGGTAATAATCTTCTCGCGTAGTCTTTGTAAGGAATTAGCCCTGGTTGGCGTGTTTCCCATTCTCCTTTGATTTGATTGATGACCAAAGCAGAATCTCCGTATACATCCAAGTGTTTGATTCTTAGATCCATGGCTTCTTCGAGACCCATGATGCAAGCTTCATATTCGGCCTCATTGTTTGTGCATTTGAAAGTTAATCTGGCAGTAAATGGAATATGGGTACCCTGAGGTGTAACAATGATCGCCCCAATTCCTCGTCCATAAGCATTGACAGCTCCGTCAAAGATTAAGCCCCACTGGGGTCCTATCTCAGGTCCTTCGTCTGGTAGTGGCTCGTCGTAATCTTTCATCTTGAGGTACATGACGTCCTCGTCCGGAAAGTCGAAACTGGTTGATTCATGACCATTGAGTGGGTGGTGAGCCAGGTGCTCAGCTAGAATGCTTCCTTTCACGGCTTTCTGTGCGTGATACTCAATGTCGTATTCTGATAACAACATCTGCCAACGGGCAATTCTCCCGGTTAAGGCAGGCTTCTCAAAGATGTACTTGATTGGATCCATATGAGAGATCAAACAAGTAGTATGTCGAATCATGTACTGGCGGAGACGCTTGGCAGCCCAGGCCAAAGCACAACACGTCTTCTCGAGCATGGAGTAGCGGGATTCACAGTGAGTGAATTTCTTGCTCAGGTAGTAGATGGCATGCTCTTTTCTCTTTGTCTCGTCTTGCTGTCCAAGGACACAACCCATGGAGTCTTCTAAGACGGTTAAGTACATTATCAAAGGTCTTCCTTCCACTGGAGGAGACAAGATGGGTGGTTCGAGCAGATATTCTTTAATGCTGTCGAACGCTTTCTGACAATCGTCTGTCCAGACGCGACTTTGATTTTTCCGTAGAAGTTTGAAAATAGGAGCGCAAGTTGCAGTCATGAGATATATGAATCTCGAGATGTAATTCAGACGTCCAAGAAATCCTCTAACTTGTTTCTCGGTTCTGGGCGAAGGCATTTCTTGAATTGCCTTGACTTTGTCTGGATTTACTTCAATTCCTCGTTTGCTGACAATGAAACCAAGGAGTTTTCCTGAATAGACACCAAAGGTGCACTTGTTGGGATTCAGGCGAAGCTGAAACTTCCGTAAGCGTTGAAATAACTTTGTCAGATTCTGTATGTGATCTTCTTCATTTTCTGATTTGGCAATCATGTCGTCCACATAAACTTCCACTTCTTTATGCATCATGTCGTGGAAAAGTGTAGTCATGGCTCTTTGATAAGTTGCCCCTGCGTTCTTTAGTCCAAAAGGCATAACACGATAGCAGAACGTGCCCCAGGGGGTGATGAAAGCTGTTTTCTCCATGTCTTCAGGTGCCATTTTGATTTGGTTGTATCCCGAAAATCCGTTCATGAACGAGAAAACTTTGGATTTTGCTGTACTGTCTACCAACATATCAATATGTGGTAAAGGAAAATCATCCTTAGGGCTAGCTTTGTTCAAATCTCTGTAGTCGACGCACATGCGGACTTTTCCGTCTTTCTTAGGAACGGGAACAATGTTAGCTAACCACTGAGGGTATTCTGAAGTGACGAGGAAACCTGCGTTGATCTGCTTTTGAACTTCCTCTTTGATTTTCATGGCCATCTCCGGATGAGTTCTTCTTAATTTTTGCTTGACCGGAGGGCATTCTGCTTTTAATGGCAAGTGATGCTCCACTATACTGGTATCCAACCCTGGCATATCTTGATAAGACCAAGCGAAGACATCTCAGAATTCTTTGAGCAGCTGTATCAAACTCTCTCTGATCTCTGAACTGAGCGAAGCTCCAATCTTAACCTCTTTTTTGTTTCCATTGGAACCAAGGTTAATGATTTCTAGAGGCTCATTGTATGGCTGAATGGCCTCTTCCTTTTGTTGAAGTAATCGTGAAATTTCCTTTGATATTTCTTCGTCTTCTTCTTCCTCTGCCTCGAATACAGGAAACTCAAAGCTTGGAGAAGTCATACCGTCGCACGTTTCAACGGGGTATTTTATGATTAATCTGCATATGTGTGATAAGTTTTATTTAGACAACGAGGGAAGACTCGGTGTATGCAGTTAATGGAATGTTTGATGTTTTTTAAGGGTGTTTTTTAGGATTACCAATTTCCGAAAAAAGAAAAGGGAAAACTAAACGAAGGAACAGAATGACATTTTTATTTATTGACAGTCATTTCTTGAAACAAAGACCCTATAAAACAAAACTCTATTGCTTTGGGCGAAGCAAAGAGGGAAATTTTCCTAAGAAATAGTAAAATGCAAAGCCCTATGAAACATCTCTTCACCCTGGGCTATGGTGAGAGGACAAAATAACGGTGAAAATTCCTACTTAGGAGTGCGAACAACAGTTGAAACTTCAACAGCTGTCCAGTAGTGGCGAACCCCATTGTGCACTAAGTAATCTGGAACCTTAGGCTTAAGCTGGCCTGTGGTAGGTCTTGATTTACCAACCACTGTCTTTGCAACACTCAGACGATCTTCTTCTACTTCAGCAGACTGAGCGGTGTGAGCATATCCATTTCCAAGTGGAGTATGTCGATTTTTCCTTTGAGGAAACTTCCAATCTTCTGAATGGAGAGACTCGTTGTCGGAGACACTTTCGAGATCATCCTCTTCTGTATTTTGGTCTTGCTCTTCTCCCAAGATGGCATTGACTAGATATGTGAACTCTAAATCCGTAGCCTCGGAAGGTGACTTGGGGATATAATCCTCAATGATGACTTCACCAGATGCTGATGATGAATAGCAAGGGTTATACATCTCTTTTGGCTGAGAGAGGTACTCAAAATCACTGTTCCATCCAGTTGGAACAATATCTTCAAGAGAGATTCTTGAACTTTCAGGAGCGGAGTATTTCACCATGTAGTCGAATTTTCCGCTTGGTTCTCCTAATGTATCTCAAGTCTCTTCGGGGATAGGAGGAACTTCTTCTGATGAACCATGACTTCTGGTGGTGAAGCTGTCAGTAACTTCATCCCTGCTTGGTTGAGTCTTACTTTCGGATCCTTTAGTCGGATAACAACAAGGTGGATCAGACTCTGGTAGGGAGATATATCCTGCTTTGTTAAGATAGGATAACCATTCCTCTTCATTGGTGTTTTCCGTACCGATGGTATTGACTGTTTGTTGAACAGGTTGAAGAAAACCTCCACTGCAGAAAGTTTCTTGAATAGGGAGAACTACCTCAATCCCTGGGATAGCTTTTGATGATGTCGGAAAGAATCCAATTCCTGTTCTGTTTTTGTTGTTGGTAGGAATATTAATGTGCCCCCAACCACTGGTAGTGCCATCCTTTACAACTTGGATTGCATCTTTGTATGAAGAGATAGACGCTGCTTTCTCCTTTCCTTTGTCCAAGGTAAGTGCTTGGAATTTAGTTCCAACAACTTCTTTTGGTTCTATGTCGGAGAATGATGACAGGTTGCTGACGATCAGAGCTCGTTCTCCACATACGGTTACCAATTTGTCATTTCTTATGAACTTCAGTTTCTGATGAAGTGTTGAAGTAATTGCCCCAGCCTCATGAATCCATGGGCGACCTAGCAAACAACTGTATTGTGCTGGAATTTGTTGAAAAGTATATTTTCGGCAAATATTTTTTTTATCGTATCCACAGGGATTGGGTGATATTACCGCCGTTCAATAGTCACAATTGTTTTAAGTTTGATAAATTAAAATGAGTTTTTGTTGGTGTTTTAGAAATTATTTTGCATCTTGAAATAAGACTAAAATACTAAAAATTAAGTTTTTATTAAATAAAAGAGTTTTGTCAAATAAAAGAGTTTTGCCAAGGTTGGGATTCACTATCCAAATTTCTCATGTTTCCTTAGAACAAATATATGAACTCAAGATTATTGAAAATATTCTTGTATCCTCTCAATAATATTTATTTCTAAATATTATTGTTATAGTTACTATATCAATATTTAACCGATTTCTCCACCTAAATATCAATATAGCAATCTTGAATGTTTGATACAAAAGAAAAGTAGTGTATAAATCTATTTCTACAATTTATCCACTACTTGAAAGAATAATTTAGGTCAAGATTTGAATAATCTTTTTCAACAATAATTCAAATCTAATTTTCAAAATAGGACAAAAGTATCAATCTATTTCAATAATCAATTATTTGCATACAAGAGTTAAAGGAAATATAATGAATGTATTATCTAAACCATGCATGTGAACTCAATAATGTAATGTAATCTAGTATCCTCTCAATACCCTTATGTCTAAGAAATATTGTGATACTTGTTAAATTAATCTTTTGGCAATTTCTTCACTCAAAACATTACTTTAACAATCTTTAGCTAGCAATACAAATAGAAAATCAACTATGAACCTATTTCTATAATTCATAAATTGATTGAAAATAACTCTTAGAACTTAATTTATATTATTTCTTTCGACAACAATATAAATTAAAATATTTAAAACGACACAAAGAAGTTATTTTTACATTCAACATAATAATCTTGTTCACATACAATGAGTTTAAGATGAATACATGAGAAAAGTGAGGAATAGCTACCTCCAACCTTGACAAAAGAAAATGGAATTTTGCTTCACATCTACATTGTTACTATTTTCTGGTTTTTCTAAGTGATAATGGAATGTGATACCTCTAAGTGACATCTCTAAGTCTCTATTTATAACAATAAACAAAAAATCCCATTATTTCACTTTTTCAAATAAAACAAAAGGTAATGATTGTTGTTGTTTTTCAAAGACATGCAACCAATCACAATATATGGACCAAAAAGTGTCTTTGATGTAGCTTCAACTCCACTCCAAGTACACATGTCCCAAAAGTATCTTTGAGGTTGCTTTCACTCCACCCTAAGAAAGTTGGTCCCAAGACATGACTTTCCTTACTTTTCTTGATTTGTTTTGTTTTTGCCTTGAATTTTTCCATGATCTTTCATCTAATACTCTTATTACTAAAATTCTACAAAATTTAACAAAGTGAAATAACTACTCAAATAAAATAAAAATAAGAATAATTGCATATTTGTAAATTATGTGAATAAAATCATGTGAATTAAATAAAAATTGGTTAAAGAGACCAATAAAAATAGTATAAAAATTAATACTATTTGGTCCCTAACAACTCTCCCCAACTTACCATTTTGTTTGTCCCTAAACAAAAGTTTTCCACCAAAGAAACCAAAGTGACATAACAAGAGAATGATTAAGAATTTATCAAAACAATCGGTTGGTTCAAAAGTACATGGCTCTTCGCGATTCACTTACCTCAATACTAGGACAAAACATGAACAAAATAATGGTTGGGTGCAAAGTACATATCAAGAAATTCCCAGTAATACATGTCAAAATTGAATCAAACCTACACACATCATGATAATGATGAATAAATATGAGGTTTTCTTTCACTCATCCGAACAATTAAATCAACAACACTCAAATCATGCAATTATCAAAACAAATACCAAATCATGTGAAAAGTGAGAATCAAGAGGTCTTTTATGGGTTGTAATGTGGCTCGGGTTACATAGAAAGGGTAATATCAAGGGAAATTAAACAAAAATCTTAAGGGAGCATTTTTATCAAATCAAACTCAATAATACTTTCTTCTTGATCCAAATTATTTTTTTTTCTTTCTTTTTCTTTTTCTTTTTTTTCCCAACACTTATTTTCTCCCTAACTTTGATTTTCAAACCAACTCAAATTGCAACAATGCTCCCTATAGAGAAAGAAATAGAATTGCAACCAAATTGGTTGAAGGTTCAAAATGAAACAAAAAAATTAAGATTCATTCATTCACTAAATTGATGCATTTGAATGAATCCTAAAATGAGCTCAAAGGGGTTGACTAAGGATCACTCCTCACAAGGTTAGTTGATTTTTTTTTTTTTTGTGGTTTTTCTCAATAACAAACAATGCCTCTATCACTTTCATAATTTTCACAAAAATGGACCAATGTATGATTTAGCATGATAAGAATGAGTTAAAATAAAGTTCGGTCTCCCGCATTTAGTGTACAATGGAAAGCTACCTCACACATGGTTAAGTTCTATTTTTGATTCAAAATTGACATGTATCTCAAAGAATTAATGATATGAAATTTGCACAAACCATCAAGTTATTCATGTTAAGTCTAGAAATCAGTAAAATTGTACCATGAAGTGCCGAGTACCAATCTTATCATTACCAACCAAATTGTCTTGCAATCCTCTCTTGTAATTGCCACATTGTTCCTTGAAGCTTCTCTTAATGAATAGAAACAATTAAACAAAAATTTTGGAAAGTGGGGTAACACAATTTGCATAAAATTCACAGCTTTAAAACACACAATTAAACAAAAAAATGCAATTAAAAAAAACAAAAAAATTTACTAATGAAAGAAAAACTTACAACGTTGGGTTGCCTCCCAACAAGCGCTTTGTTTAACGTCGTTAGAGCTCGACGGTACACCTCCATGCTTTCCTTCTTGGCAGCATCCATTTGGAAAGTGTCATGCTATTGAGCTTCTAAATCATCCTTTCAATTCCGGACTTGAATGGATATTGTTCTTCGGTAGCCTTTTCACACAAACACAAGAATCTACAAAACTAACAAATCAAGTGAAATGCAAGAGAACTAATAATAAAATAACAAAACTTAAAACAATGAACTATTGCAATGCTTGCAATATCAAACGCCAATCCCCGGCAACGGCGCCAATTTGTTGAAAAGTATATTTTCGGCAAATATTTTTTTTATCGTATCCACAGGGATTGGGTGATATTACCGCCGTTCAATAGTCACAATTGTTTTAAGTTTGATAAATTAAAATGAGTTTTTGTTGGTGTTTTAGAAATTATTTTGCATCTTGAAATAAGACTAAAATACTAAAAATTAAGTTTTTATTAAATAAAAGAGTTTTGTCAAATAAAAGTGTTTTGCCAAGGTTGGGATTCACTATCCAAATTTCTCATGTTTCCTTAGAACAAATATATGAACTCAAGATTATTGAAAATATTCTTGTATCCTCTCAATAATATTTATTTCTAAATATTATTGTTATAGTTACTATATCAATATTTAACCGATTTCTCCACCTAAATATCAATATAGCAATCTTGAATGTTTGATACAAAAGAAAAGTAGTGTATAAATCTATTTCTACAATTTATCCACTACTTGAAAGAATAATTTAGGTCAAGATTTGAATAATCTTTTTCAACAATAATTCAAATCTAATTTTCAAAATAGGACAAAAGTATCAATCTATTTCAATAATCAATTATTTGCATACAAGAGTTAAAGGAAATATAATGAATGTATTATCTAAACCATGCATGTGAACTCAATAATGTAATGTAATCTAGTATCCTCTCAATACCCTTATGTCTAAGAAATATTGTGATACTTGTTAAATTAATCTTTTGGCAATTTCTTCACTCAAAACATTACTTTAACAATCTTTAGCTAGCAATACAAATAGAAAATCAACTATGAACCTATTTCTATAATTCATAAATTGATTGAAAATAACTCTTAGAACTTAATTTATATTATTTCTTTCGACAACAATATAAATTAAAATATTTAAAACGACACAAATATATGCACAGTTTATATTTGACAGTAATTTAAATCGAGGGTCCTTGTTATAGCACAAGAGAAAGCTATGTAGTTTTGAACTTATTTTGGCTCTAAGCAAATGGGTAAGAGGTTTCACCTGAATAATTCCTCTTTGGGTGGATGTGTCCTATATTTTTGGATTCTAAGGTTTTTACCAAGATGTTTCACCGGGAAGACATTCTCAATCCTAGGTCATATTCCTATAATATATATATATATAGTTTAACTGTCCTAGGGTTTATACTCAAACGTAGTTCTAAACTAATATATGCACAGTTTATATTTGACAGTAATTTAAATAAAGACTGTAAATTGAAAGCTTGTAAAGCCTAACCTGGATGGAGTGGAGGCCTTTGAAGAAGTATGTACAGAGCCTCAACAGTAATTTTTGTTGTTTTGTTGATAACAGTCGAATATATATATGATAAACAGTTAATGGTTTTTGAAAACAGAAGAAGTGAAGATGGACAAAGGTCACATAGGTATCTGAAGAGTTTCACCGGGAATAATGCCCTTCAAATACCAGAAGAATGTTTTGAAAACAGAAAGAAGATTTTGAAAATACAGTTTTGAAAACAAGCTAAGAAGAGAAGGTTTTTGGGACTTACACTCTATTAGAGGCCCAGTACTTTACAGTACTGGTTATAAAAACAGTTGGAAAATGATTTAGAATGATGCAAGGTTTTGTTGTTTGAAAACCCTAATCATTTGGCTTATTCGGAGATTGAAAACAGTTTTGAAAATTGACAAAAGTCAACTTAATTAAGGTAAAGATGAAGATCTATGCCTAATTAAAACCTAAACAAACAAGGTTTTATCATAAACCTTATTTACAAAATGATTAGGTTAAAACAAAGTGAATATATATTTAAAGTATTTAAGAAAAAAACACTTAAAACATACTATTTTAAACCTAATAAAAATATATGAAATAAATAATATTTTTATGATTTTTTTTATTATTCACAAAATAGATATATTAAATGACAAGTGTGTGAAAAATGAAGTGAAAATAAATTAATTTGATAGGTTAAATAATTGGTTAAAGTTGTGAAGAAATTAAATGGGAAAAAGTGGTAAAAAATAGGGTTTTGTCACCAACCAGGTTTGAACCCACGCCCTTTGTATTACCAGCCCAAAACAACACCACTGAGCCAACGCGCGCTTGGTGTCATATGCATGGTTCCATTGCAATTCATATATTACTCAAATGCATAGAAGTGAAAAAAAAGAAATAAAATCAAAAGGTCTGGGGCGAGGGGGATTCGAACCCCAGACCTTGGGCACGCGCAACACACAAACACTCTTTACCACTGGGCTATCACGTTTTAGTCGTTAATGAAACAAGTATCAATCAAAATAAAATAAACTTAGACCTGAGTTTGAAAATTGCGCGCCACCACCATCTTCGTCTTCAACCTCAAGCTCTCAAATTTCAAATTTATGAACTTGCTCATTTCTCAACCATTTGCAAAGATGTAAAGACCAAACTTGCTCTAAATTCACTCACGATTCTAAATATGTAACTATCATAAATTTATATCAACTATATCTAACTAATTTACCAGAAATCGTGAAGAACCCTAAAACTTAAAAATCAAATTAAATGGCTATGCTGAAAGATAAATGAATGATGATAGAGGGTTTTCAGTCCTCTGATGATGCTGAACAAGATAGAATCGAGCTATTTCTTAAAGAATGCTTAAATTAAAGAGGTGAGGTTCAGAAACTTACCTCTGAAAATGGAAGTCGTGAGGATGATAGAGAGCAACTGAGCTTGTATGAATGATCCCAAAAGCTTCCTTGTGACTCAGTGATGCTAACTGAATGCTTTTAGTAACCTCAATCTTCCTGAATTACTCTATGGACCTCCCTCGATTTCAGCTTCAAGTGAACATGGAGGGTGATGATTATTGAGTTACAGATGAGCTGCAGCCATCTGAACAGCTTCACTACCTCCTATGGAACGTGCCTGGATGCTTAGCTTGATTGGAAACCTTCTGAATTGCACTATGGACCTCCAACTGCAACTGCTCCTAAGTGAGAGCAACAATGGTGTTCCTCCACTTGCAGAAATGATCCAGGTGCTTGGATCACCTCAAATGACCTCCCTTGAGATGTTAGAATGCTTACTTTCCAAAGATAAGCTCTGGTTTGAAGAAATCGATTCTTCTTGCCAAAGAACTTTGAAAAACAATAAGCATGAGAAGAGAAAGAGAAAGCAAGGAATATGGTTGCTTTGGTGTGTTTTTCTACTGAAGTATGCTCCCCTATTTATAGGTAAATGGTTCAGTACTGATTGAGAGAGTGAGCTTGCTTAGTGAAGCAAGTTTGGTTTCTTAGCCATGAAGAAATTTCAAAGAATATCCAAGTGTGATCATTGCATTTTCGAGCCAACTCCCCTATCCATTGATTCTATCTGATCTTAGGGGACATTTCAGATGCAAAGTGAGCTCTAATTGGTTGATGAGAAGATTCCTTGGGTGATTCATCAATTTGCCATAAATTCACAAATGTAATCATTACATAATCACATGTTCTTGTTTTAGGAATCTTCCTCAATTATCATGGCATGGTGAAAATGAATGCATGGCATGTTTTCAGATGTGTTATGGGTCGTGTAGCATCCATATTTGAGGTCATGTGCACAAAATTTCAAAGTTCAAAAATGATGCATGACCTATAATTTCACTTCATGAGGCCAACTTTGAACAAGCATAACTCTTAGCTCAAAATGAATTTGGAGAAGGTTGAACACAATTTGGAAAGCCCTAAACATCTACTTCAAATCATTAGTTTGGAGTTTCTTCAAAATCCTTTGGCAAATTTGTGAAAAATGAGGCCAAAGTTGGAAGAAAACTAGGTTAAAACACTTAGAAAAATTTCTAAGTGTTTATGACCTAAAACTCCAAAACTTCTAAAACTCTTAAATGATTGATCTTTTGAAAAAAGTTCCTTTGTAAGATGTTGTTTTATTTTGCAAGATCTACAACTTTCATGTTGGAAGTTTTTTGAGTTGTGTAGGTGAAATTTTGAGTTCTCACCATGCCTTAAAAAACCCTAATTCCCGACTTTTTGCTCCTTGATGAATTTCTTTGAATTTCTTTGGTCAAATGACTTTACCATCCATATATTGATGATATTGATCCTTGAAAGTCATTTTTTGACCAAAGATCTCAAAAGTCAATGGTGATCCTATACAGTTGACTTTTTCCAAATAAGGTGAGATTTTGGACTTTTGTGTAGAATCAAGATCTTTTCCTCAAATGAATGATGTAAATGGATTATATTGAGGTAGTAGAGATTCTTGAATCATGTCTTGAGTTTTGGATTCATGCCCTGATTAAAAGTCAACTATCCTGGTGAATTAAGTCAAAAACCCTAATTGTCGACCAGATGAAAATAATAACTGTAGACTTTGAAATGAGGTGTGATGTCCAGTGGATCTTGTCATATGAGTTATTTGAAGATGATTGATGTCTTTGAATGATCCCCTAGGGCTTTTTATGGTTTCCCAAAGGTGATCCCTGATTTTAGTCCTTGATAAGGCTCAAAACCCTAGTTTGTGGATCTGAGTAATTTTGTACTTATACGACTGGGTGTCTAATCAATCATAGGTGAAATAATGAAGCTCTTGAGTCTTATGATTGTATTAGAGACTAATCCTCCTATTGATTGATCCTTTGCCTGAGTTTTCCTGTCTTTGAACACCCTCGATTGAATGTCAGACTGCTCTAGGTACTTACTCTGACTTGATGAAAATCCTGAAGATATGTCATCTCAGGGGGGGTCAAAAATTAGGGTATGACATAGTCACCACATTCTTTGGTTTGAAAGATGATTTGGTTTGCTTTCCCTTTTGACATGAATCACATAATTTATCTTTGACAAACTTTATCTTAGGTAGGCAATAACAAGATCATGTTTGGTTAATTTATTTAAATGATCCATATGAATATGGGCTGCTCTTTTATGCCATAACCATGATTCATTATTGTTTACCAAAAGACATTTTACTTTCAAAGATAAATCATTTAAAGAAATCATAAAAATGTTATTAATTCTTGTACCTTTGAGTTTTACCTCATTGGTGACTTCATCGATGATCAAGCATTCCTCTTTGGTGAATTTGATCTTGAAGCCTTTGTCACAAAGTTGGCTAATGCTTAGAAGATTATGCTTTAGTCCTTCAACATAAAGAACATCTTCAATGGATGTGAAAGGTGGTGCACCAACTTTGCCTTTGCCAAGGATTCTTCCCTTATTGTTGTCTCCATAAGTGACAAAGCCCTTGGCCTTTAACCTTAGATCTGAAAATTGGTTTAGGTCACCCGTCATGTGCTTTGAACAACCACTATCTAGATACCATAGGTTTGAGGTGGTCTTCAAGCATGCCTACAAAACAAATTAAGTTTTGTTAGGTACCCAAATGGCTTTGGGTCCATCATAGTTAGTTCCTTTCTTCACCCATACATAATGTCCACTAGGAACACTAAAGTTTCTTACATAACAAGCATTGGGTGTGTGACCAATAATACCACAATAAAAACAAGTAGGTTCAAAGTTACTTCTATATCTAGGAGGATAAGATTTCTTCTTAACAAAGTTCTTCCTTTTAGGATAATGTTGAACTACTTTAGGCTTGTTCACTTTCTCTTGAATTGGTTGGTCACTAGCCTTGATAAATATAGTTTTATTGGAACTTGGTTGATCAAATTTTGAAAAGCCAAGTCCACTTTTATCATTTGAGTATCTTTGTGTTCTAAGAACATTTTCCAATCCAATTTGTCCCTTTTCATATCTTTCTAGAACTCTTTTTAATTGAACAATTTGGAAGGAAAGTGATTCACAATTCTTGCATGCAACATTCTCTTATTGAACACTAATCATTTTTTCTTTGTCATCTTTATGTTCTTCTTCAATTATCTTAACCTTCTCTTCTAAGGATGATATTATCTTCTTTTGAGATGAGATAGTTTTATAGAGAATTTTTCACTCATTTAACAATTCATTTATTGCACCTTGTGCACCATTATTAAAAAGAGAATCATCGTAACTAACCTCGCCTTCTTCATCATCAGAGTGGTGTGATGCCATCAATGCTAGATTTGCACTTTCGTCACTATCGGAGTCCGATGAAGAACTTACTTCATTATCTTCCCATGCTATGTAGGCCCTTTTCTTTTTGAATTCCTTCTTGCCTTTGAATCCATTCTTCTTAGAAAGTTTTGGACACTCCGGCTTTATGTGTCCTTGTTTCCCACATTCATAGCATGTTACTTCTTGTGATGAAGTGGATGCTTCTTTATCCTTATGCTTTGAGAATTTCTTCCTTTTGACAAAGTTAGCATTATCAATATTATTTTTATTACCAAAAAATTTGCCTAACCTTTTTACAAGAAGCATGAAGTTGTCATCTTCATCCGATGTATCTTTCATTTTGCTTTCCTTTGAATCTGCCTTTAATGCAATGCCTTTGGATTTCTTCTCTAAGTTCTCATGCTTTTCCAATCTTCCAAGTTCCGTCTCATATTCTTGATGTTTTCCAAATAGTGTTGCGGAAGTAAATTTTGATAAATTTTTCTTTTCGGATATCGCCGTCACTTTTGGTTGCCACTCCCTTGTCAAAGATCTGAGTACTTTAAGATTAATTTCTTCGGTAGTAAGAGTTTTACCAAGTGCCTTCAAGTGATTTGTCAAATGTACGAATCGTTTTTGCAAATCGAGAATAGTTTCTCCGGGCTTCATTCTAAACAGTTCGTACTCTTGGCTTAAAGTATTCAATCTTGATCTTTTAACTTCAGTGGTACCTTCATGAGTTTCTACAAGAGTATCCCATATTTCCTTTGATGTTGTACATGCCGATACTCGGAAAAATTCATCCATACTAAGAGCACCTTGAAGAAGATTGACCGCCTTTTTGTCAGCAAGAACCCTTTTTCTATCATTATCATCCCATGACGCTTTAGGTTTCTCCGATCCAACACCATTAACGACCGTTGTAGGGACATGAGGACCTTGTAGGACAGCCTCCCAAACTTCTTCTCCTTGTGCTTCTAGATGAGCCTTCATTCGGATTTTCCAAAATTCAAAATATTCACCACAAAACAATGGAGGCTTGTTGTTAGAACCACCATCTCTGAAAACCGGATTTTGATTTGCGGAAGCCATTCTGGATCTTTAGGAACAAGTTACCTATAACTTGCTCTGATGCCAAATGTAAGTATCAGATATGCCTAAGAGGGGGGGTGAATTAGGTACTTTATAACTTTTTCGGTTTTATGGTGTAAAGTGATTATTTTTCTGGTTTATGGTAATGTTATCAAAGGATGTAAAGTGCAGAAAAATAAATGACACAAGGATATATCCTGGTTCCCCTCACAAACCGAGAGTACTCCAGTCCCCTTACGCAGTAAGAAATTTTAATATAGTTGGTATCTTGTACAAGCCTAACCAAACACCAAGAAGAATCCTCTTGGACCAAGAACAATCCTCTTGGATTTTCACTAAGACCACTTATGAGAACAATCCTCTCAAAGTGTCTAACTTGTTTCCAACAATCCTGGATAACAAGAATACAACAAGTATTTGATTTTGTATAAGAGTTTGAATAGTAGAACAATGTATCAATCTCTTGATTGATCTTCCCTTCCAATGTTAATAATTCACAATTCTTTAAAGTAATAGATTGCTCAAAATATTTTCTGATTTGGATGATATGAAAGTGTGTAGAAAATATCTTGAAAAAGATTGAAGAATAACAATGTGAATTTCTGAAAATTTCTAAGAGTTTTTGATTGGAAGAGGTGAAGAAAGAATTTGAAATTTTGAGTATATATGGATGTTCATAACACCTCTTGAAATATCACAAGTTTCTGTATTTTAATCATGAACCATTGCCAAGATTAAAGGAAAGGTTTTAATGAAAAGGTGTTTGAGAAGGTGTATTGAAAAGATGCTGTTTTTCAAAAACGTTCAGCAAGCAATCGATTGCACCTTTGTGCAAATCGATTGCACAACTTCTAACAGTCAAAAAATTCAAAAAAACTTCAGTGCAAATCGATTGCTATATTGTGCAAATCGATTTACACAAGCAAAAACAGAAGCGCATGTAAAAACCTTCAGCAAGCAATCGATTTACAGTAAGTGTAAATCGATTTACACTTAGTGAAAATGCATTTTTTGTTTAGGAAACTTGAGATCTAAGAGAGAGTATGCTATGCAATTTTGTGGTTTGATTTTTGAGCATCTAAAACTTTAAGTAATTGGTAATTATTGTTATACCTATTCCAAAGAATCCATAGCTTGAATCAAAGTCTTTACACATGATGCTTTATCTTGAATATCATCTTTTCCTTCTTGTCATGTATGATTTGTCTTCATCAAAACAAAAGATCTTCCATTGAGAATCTTGATTTCACATCAATTTCATCTGGTCGATAATTAGGGTTTTTGACCTAATTCACCAAGAAAGTTGACTTTTAATCAGGACATGGATCCAAAACTCAAGACATGGTTCAAGGACTTCTACTACCTCAATATAATCCATTTACATCACCCATATGAGGAGAAGATCTTGATTCTACACAAAAGTCCAAAATCTCACTTTATTAGGAAAAAGTCAACTGTATAGGATCACCTTTGACTTTTAAGATTTTTGGTCAAACCATGACTTCCAAAGATCAATATCATCAATATATGGTTATTAAAGTCATTTGACCAAAGAAATTCAAAGAGATTTATCAAGGAGCAAAAAGTCAGGAATTAGGGTTTTTGAGGGCATTGTGAGAACTCAAAATTTCACCTACACAACTCAAAAAACTTACAACATGAAAGTTGTAGATCTTGCAAAATAAAACAACATCTTACATAGGAACTTTTTTCAAAAGATCAACCATTTAAGAGATTTAGAATTTTGAAGCTTTAGGTCATAAAAACTTAGAAATTTTTCTAAGTGTTTTTAACCTATTTTTCATCCAACTTTTGGCTCATTTTTCACAATTTTCCCAAATGATTCTGAAGAAACCATAAACTAATGATTTGAAGTAGATGTTTAGGGCTTTCCAAATTGTGATCAACCTTCTCCAAATTCATTTTGATCTAGGAGTTATGCTTGTTCAAAGTTGGCCTCATGAAGTGAAATTATAGGTCATTCCCCCATTTTGGAACTTTGAAATTTTATGCTTATGACCTCACTTATGGATGCTACACGACCCATAACACATCTGAAAACATGCCATGCATTCATTTTCACCATAGCATAAGAATTGAGGAAGATTCCCAAAACAAGAACATGTGATTATGTAATGATTACATTTGGGAATTTATGGCAAATTGATGAATCACCCAAGGAATCTTCTCACCAACCAATTAGAGCTCATTTCTGTCTCAGAATTGTCCCCTAAGATCAAGCAAAATCGAGGGCTAGGGGATTGATCAAATGGAATCAAAATTCCCATCATTGCATTTTGGATATTTTTGAAATTCCTTCATAGCCAATAAACCAAATCAACCTCATTAAGCAAGCTCACTCTCTCAATCAGTACTGAACCATTTGCCTATAAAAAGAAGGCTCTTTCTCATTCAGAAAACACACCAAAGCAACCATATTCCTTGCTTTCTCTTTCTCTTCTCATGCTTATGGTTTTTCAAAGTTCTTTGGCAAGAAGAATCGTTTTCTTCAAACCAGAGCTTCTCTTTGGAAAGTAAGCATTCTAACATCTCAAGGGGGCTCATTTGAGGTGATCCAAGCACCTGGATTACTTCTGTAGGTGGAAGAACACCATTGTTGTTCTCACTTTGGAGCTGTTGCAGTTGGAGGTCCATAGAGCAATTCAGAAGGTTTCCAACAAAGCAAAGCATCCAGACACGTTCCTTAGGTCATAGTGAAGCTGTTCAGATGGCTGCAGCTCATCTGTAACTCAAGATTCATCACCCTCCATGTCCACTTGAAGCTCAAATCGAAGGTGTCGGGTAGAGCAATTCAGAAGGATTGAGGTCACAATAAGCATTCAGTTAGCATCACTGAGTCCTAAGGAAGCTTTTAGGATCACTCATACAAGCCCAGGTGTTCTCTATCATCCTCACGACCTCCATTTTCAGAGGTAAGTTTCTCAACTCCACCTCTTTAATTCGTGTACCTTTTTGGTTAAAGCTCGATACCATTTCATTCAGCATCATCAGAGGATTAAAAACCCTCTATCATCAGTCATTTATACTTCAGTATGGTCATTTAATTTAAATTTCAAATTTTAGGGTTCTTCACGTATTTTAGATAATTCAGTAGATGTAGTTAATATAAATTCATGTTAGTTACATATTTGAAATCGTGAGAGAATTTAGAGCAAGTTTAATCTTTATATCTTTGCAAATGGTTGAGAGTTGAGAGAGTTCAGAATTTCAAAAATCCAAAAGCTAGAGGTTGAAGATGACAATGGTGGTGGCGCGCAAGATTCAAATCCATGGCTAAAGTTTATTTTATTTTGAATGGTAGTTGTTTCATAAACGACTAAATCGTTATAGCCCAGTGGTAAAGAGTGTTTGTGTGTTGCGCGTGCCCAAGGTCTGGGGTTCGAATCCTCCTCGCCCCAGACCTTTTGATTTTATTTCTTTTTTTGCTTCTATGCATTTGAGTAATATATTTATTGCAATGGAACCATTCATTTGTCACCAAGCGCGCGTTGACTCAGTGGTGTTGTTTTGGGCTGATAACATAAAGGGCGTGGGTTCAAACCTTCGTGGTGACAAAACCCTATTTTTTTATCACTTTTTTCCACTTAATTCCTTCACAACTTTAACCATTTATTTAACCTATCAAATTAAATCATTTTTACTTCATTTTTCATACACTTATCATTTAATATATCTATTTTATGAATAATCAAAAAAAATCATAAAAATATTATTTATTTCATGTGTTTTTATTAGGTTTAAAATAGTATGTTTTAAGTGTTTTCTTAAATACTTTAAATATATATTTTTATCTTGTTTTGACCAAGCTACTTTGTGAATAATTTTATGATAAAATCCTAATCATATAGGTCTTAGTGAGGTTAGATTTTGTTTTTACCTTATTTAAGTTGACTTTTATCAATTTTCAAAACTGTTTCCAATCTCCGATTAGACGGGTGATTAAGGTTTTCAAACAACCAAACCTTATATCATTTCAATCATTTTCCAACTGTTTTCATAAACAGTAAACCATTTTTTCATTGGGCCTCTAATAGAGTGTAAGTCCTAGCACCTTTTTCTTTTCTTAGTTTGTTTTCAAAAACTGTATTTACGAAATCTCCTTTCTGTTTTCAAAATATTCTTCTGGTATTTGAAGGGCATTATTCCCGGTGAAACTCTTTAGATACCTATGTGACCTTTGTCCATCTTCACTTCTTCTGTTTTCAAAAACCCTTAACTGTTTATCATAAATAATCAACTGTCATCAATAAAATTGCTGGTAAGGCTTTGTACATACTTCTTCAAAGGCCTCCACTCCATCCAGGTTAGGCTTTACAAGCTTTCAATTTACAGTCTTTATTTAAATTACTGTCAAATATAGAACTGTTTATATATATTTGTTTAGAACTACGTTTGAGTGTAAACCCTAGGACAGTTAAACTATATATATATATATATTATAGGAATATGGCCTAGGATTGAGAATGTCTTCCCGGTGAAGGCTCTTTCCTAATTAGAGATCTGTAGTTCAAACCCCCAAGACGAATTATTCCCGGTGAAACATCTTGGTAAAAGCCTTAGAACCCAAAATAGGACATATCCACCCAAAAAGGAATTATTCCCGGTGAAACCTCTTACCCATTTGCTTAGAGCCAAAATAAGTTCAAAACCACATAGCTTTCTCTTGTGCTATAACAAGGACCCTCGATTAGCCTCCTCTTGGGCTTTGTACAAGGACCCACAGGCTTCTTAAAAGCATTTCCAGCTTCCTCTTGAGCTTGTATACAAGGACCCATCAGGTTTCTTATAAACATAGGAACAGGTCTTTAGTAACCTTTTAGCCTATCCTGGTGAGTTTCTTCCATGCTTTAAACCAGACTTTAAACAAGCTAAGATTGTCTCAATCTCATATTGAGTACACTTTTTGGAATGAGAGACATGGACAGTCTCTGTCACCCTTATCTTCATCAATCTTCCTTAGTAGAGTCTAGGATCCATATTTGCTTATCACCAGCAAGAGTCAGCCTTAATCTTGGGCTTTTAAACAAGAAGTCTCCATTAGATAATCTTTCTGCCATTTTTAATCAAAAAAAACCCTGGAAAGGGTTAGCCTCCATTCATTCTTTCATTTTAACAAAAACCCCTGGAAAGGGTTAGCCTCCACACATTCCTTCATTTTAACAAAAAACCCCTGGAAAGGGTTAGCCTCCAATTCATTCTTTCATTTTAACAAAAACCCCTGGAAAGGGTTAGCCTCCAACATCACTCCTTCAAATCCAAAGATTCATTCTCTTAAGAGATAATTCCCCAAAAGAGTCAAAACCCCTAGAAAGGGTCAACCTCCAAAAACATGATAAAAGTTCAGTCTTTTAATAGACTATTTCTCCAGCTGAGTCAAAATCCCTGGAAAGGGTTAGCTTCCAAAAAACATAAAAATAAATTAGTTTTTTAAAACCTCTAGCAGAATAAAACTCCCCCAGTGAGTCTTTCATTTTTAGTAGCCACAACCTTGGGCTTTGTACAAGGCAGATAAACCACATTTCCTGTGTCAAAGATTCCTAATCTCAAGGATCTTTTCCCCATAGAGTCTTCCATACTCAGTTTCTTTAAGAGTCCGCCACAACCTTGGGCTTTGTACAAGGCAGAAAATAATCTTTCCCCTAGTTAGAGTAGCCACAACCTTGGGCTTCATACAAGGCACAAATTAATAACTTCCTCAGTTAAGAGTCAGCCACAACCTTGGGCTTTGTACAAGGCACACAAAATAGAGTCATCCATAGTCGTAAAAAACTCATTTATCCTCAGCAGTTAGCCACAACCTTGGGCTTTGTACAAGGCACACAAATAGAGTCTCCCTAAGTAGAGTCAGCCTCAATTCTGGGCTTTGTACAGAACACCAAATAAAATCCATCAAATAAAAACTCTCCAACTAGAGTCAGCCTCAATTCTGGGCTTTGTACAGAACACAAAAACTCCTTAGTTTGAATTCTCCCCAGTAGAGTTATCTTTCAATAAACAATAAATCAATCAAAAGCCTCAAGCTTGGGCCTCATTCAAGCCAGCTAAAAAATCAAATCTTTCAAACAATAGATAGACATAGCTCATCTTCATAGGTAGATATTTCTCTTATCTCACCACAAACAAACAATCATTTCAAACAATCATCATTTCAAACAAATCATCATTTCTCCCATTTAGGACACTGAAAGGCATGCTCTGGCAACACACCCAGACTTGTACGACCCTTTCCCTAATTTGGTTGAGAATCTTTCATTTTAGAGGCACGATGGCTGTCATACTTGATCAACCAAGTAGACTCCCCTCTTAATGAAACATCATTTTTTAGCTTTTCTGTCACTTTTAAAATGTTTGTGGTGGAATAGTAGAAATACCTCTCTGTAAAGATAATTTCATGTCTCTTTATTGTAAACAGAGATTTAATTCAAAGCTTCAACCTTGAGCTTCAAGCAAGGCACCAAAAATAATTAATTTCCCTAGTTAGTTCCCCGAACTACATTAAGCTCTGACTTCCACTAGGGATATGTAGGCATGAGGTTCACAAGGAATCTCAGCGAGCTATTAAAATACCAAAAATAGTCAGTTTGTTTGTCTGTCTGTCTGTCTTTTTAAATCAATTCAATTCTCTCTCCTAACACAAAGGAGAAACTTTCCAAATCATTAGCAATAAACACAATCACAATGACACAAAGAAGGTTCCCGTAGAGTACTACAGATATGTAGGGTGCTTAAACTCTTCCCTATGTATAACCGACCCCCCGAACTCCAGAATTTCTAGTCTAGGTGAAATCCCCACACTTAGCAAACTCCTAGGGTTTAGTTGAGATCTTTTTTCCCCTTTCCTACTCGTAGGACAATAAGAAAGTTCGTGTGAT
Organism: Vicia villosa; assembly: GCF_029867415.1. Taxonomy (NCBI): domain Eukaryota; kingdom Viridiplantae; phylum Streptophyta; class Magnoliopsida; order Fabales; family Fabaceae; genus Vicia; species Vicia villosa. The sequence continues at coordinate 189,864 of NW_026705520.1, forward strand.
ATCATAGGAAGAACTGAAACAAAATTCATCCCGCCCCGGGCGCATTCTCCTTCCAAATTTCGCGTGAAGGGTCTAGCGTGTCGTCCTCCCAAGTGAAACGGGGAGGTAAAAAAAAGACACCACAGAAAAATGGCGACTCTGCTGGGGATATAAGTGTTAAAAACCTTGGTTTTTCATCCAAACCAATGGTTGACCTGTTGTTGGTCCAGCCCCAATGAGGAAATAGGGATGCCAAATTCCCCCTCAAACAAGAGAGGTCCTGCCTAACCTCTGTGTCATTTCATGTGATTGTTGCATATATATTTGTTTATTTTGTTTATTCTGTATCGGGAAAGGGCTTGATTCCCCCTTGTGGTGAGAAATCCTATACCCGGATTTGAGTGCAACATAAGATAGGATGGAGGATGTCTTCTCGGTGAAGGCCCTCTAATCTTGGTTCTCAATTCTACTCTTGGGATTTGCCTGTCTGGTTGTGATTAACTGCGCCAATGCATTCCGAGACTGATTTGTACCAGGAGGATCTAGAAACACATTAACCCAACTTAAAGCCTTTTTTTTTATGACGTAGAGCAGTGATTACGGAAGTAATTGTCACGCAGATACTACACTCAGAGAAAACTCTCTTATAGATACCAGTCAACGTATCTTTAAGGTTGAGCAAAAACTCTGAGACCCCTAGAACCCGTTCTACAGGTACAAAAATCCTTATCCTTAGTTTACCTTGGGGCGAGGTTTGCGTTGTGACTTCATGACCACTATACCCTTCTACGCCATGTTTGTTTAAAACTCTTGTGTGTGCATTCATGCATTCATGCATCATTCATTCATAATAATTAAAACAAAAAAAAGAAGAGTCTTTTTCGAGTCGTTTTTCAAGGAAACTAAATAACGAACGTTTTGAACTTCATAGAAAGAGAGAAACGGAGAAAGGACTTAAGGATCTATACCATGGATTACGGGAGAAAGAGAGCTAGGAAATACACCTTCAAAATTCCTAAGGTCGAGGAATTGGAAAAGCTCGGAAAACTGGTGGTCAACCCCCAGGCTTTCAAGGAGAAGTATGGAAAGCTTCTGCCTCTTCTCAGCACTAACATTGTGGATGGGATCCTTCCCACATTGGTGCAGTTTTACGATCCAACGTATCACTGCTTTACCTTTCCAGATTATCAACTCATGCCTACGTTGGAGGAGTACTCTCGTCTGATTGGAATACCCGTGTACGCGCAAGATCCGTACTCCGGTTTGGAAAAGAATCCCGACGACATTATCATTGCTGCAACTACTCCTTTGAACGTAGTCGACATCAGAACTCATATGGTAAGTAGAGGAGGAATTCAAGGATTACCCTCCAAGTTCTTGTTAGATCAAGCTCGGTACTTCGTCAGCATCCAAGATATGAGCGCATTTGAAGAAATCTTAGCATTGCTTATCTACGGATTGTTTTTGTTCCCTAACATTAACGATTTCGTCGACATCAACGCAATTAAGATCTTTTTGATTGGAAATCCAGTTCCAACCTTGCTTGCGGATGCTTATCACTCTGTGCATTCAAGAAACCTGCAGCGAGGAGGATTAATCACATGCTGCGTACCGTTGTTATACGAATGGTTCGTCTCGCACCTGCCAAAGTCTAGCACTTTCTGGAACATGAGGGATGGCCTTTACTGGTCACAGAAAATCATGTCTCTCACTCACACAGACATTGATTGGTGTAGTCCTGACAACGACGAAACCAAGATCATCTTCAGTTGCGGAAGTTATCCCAACGTACCCCTTATTGGAACTAAGAGAGGAATCAGCTATAATCCAGCTTTATCCCGTCGTCAATACGGCTATCCGATGAAAAATATTCCAAGTAGTATTCAATTGGAGGGTCTGTTCTTCAAGAACATCGACGATCATCGTAACATGCTGAAGAAGGAAATTGTCCAAGCCTGACGTCTTGTTCACGCAAAAGGGAGAAGATTGTTAGAAAAATATCTTTGCATCTCTTTGGATCCTTACCTTCAATGGGTACGCGTCAGAGCATTCAAGCTCAGGATGCCATATCAACATCAAGAACCTATTCCCCTAAGGGAACCAATTTACCTTTTCTCCACCGATGTTGAAAAACTACAAGCGGCATTAAACAAGGTATGCCAAGAAAGGAATGCTTGGAGGAACAAGTATCGAATTGTCAACACGGAAAATGTTGAGATTCAAAACATCCTAAGAAGGAAGGATGAGTTACTTGAAGTACTCGATCGATAAGTGTCACAAACGTCACTTTCTCATCATATTCCTCCTGCTTCCTGGATCATCGATCAACTCACGTCAGAGAATGCTCAGCTCAAGAAACAGAAGAAAATCTTAGAACGTGAAGTCGGCTCTTCGTCAAAGTTTTAGAGCCCTTTCTCTCAGTTTCTCTGTATTTCCTTTTTCACAGTGTGTAAAAAACGGCGTTTTCGCCTAATTAATAAAAGTTTGATGTTTCATAACGTAATTATGGTGTTTCCTTGAAAAATAATAACTTAATTACATATCATGCATCGCTTTAGTCGTACGCACTGACACGAGAATTGTCGCGGATCTAATAGTCACTTTCCTTTCTCCAGAAAGAGAGGAGGAGAAGGAGGTGAACAAAGACTTTCAAGCTGTCTCATCCATACAACACTCGTTCAAGTCGCAAGAAAAGAATGGAAGACTTTGAGCAAGAGAATGAAGAACTCAGAGAAGAGATTAATACTCTCAAATGTACTGTTGAAAGACTCAATAGTATGGTAGAAGCCCAGGTAGTTGCGCAGAATCGACCAACGCCAGAAGAACCACAAAGGAGTGTGGTTTCCGAGATTGTTTCTACTCCTATTCCTCAGTATACCATGCCGCCCGATCGACCTTGGGGCATGCCGTATAAATTTACTCCAGAAGGGTACATACCTCCAGTTTCTGAAGTTCCAAGAGTCACCATGGATATGCGACCACCGGAGGGTTACAAACCTCTGGAAATTGAAGTTCCAAGAGCAACGGCAATGGGTTTCACACAACAGAATGCTGAGATACCAAGATCTACTGTCATGGCTTCTCCACGGCCTATTATGCATACTTTTCCTCCACAGGGTGGACAAGTATATCATCACGCTCAAAGTGAGGACGCTGGCGTGTATGAAAGATTGGACGAGTTCCAGGAACAGTTTCTGCAAATGCAGAAGGAACTCAAGACTCTCCGAGGACAAGATCTATTTGGGAAGACTGCTGCAGACCTCTGTCTGGTTCCAAATGTTAAGATTCCTCACAAATTCAAAGTACCAGAGTTCAAAAAGTACAAAGGGAATTCATGCCCGCAAAGTCATCTCGTGATGTACGCTCGAAGAATGTCAACTCAGACTGATAATCAACAATTGCTCATTCATTATTTTCAAGATAGCCTGACTGGTGTTGCACTCAAATGGTACATGAACTTGGACAGTTCAGAGATTCGTACTTTTAGAGACCTCTGAGAGGCCTTCGTCAAACAGTATAAGTACAATCTGGATATGGCTCCCGACAGAGATCAACTTCGGGCCATGACTCAAAAGGATAGAGAAAGCTTCAAGGAATACGCTCAGAGATGGCGTGAAGTTGCTGCTCAAATTTGTCCACCACTTGAAGAGAAAGAAATGACAAAAATCTATCTCAAGACTTTGAGTCCATTTTATTACGGACGAATGGTTTCAAGTGCACCAAGTGACTTTACCGAGATGGTAAACATGGGTGTGCGTTTAGAAGAAGCAGTTCGAGAAGGACGCTTGAACAAAGAACCAGAATCTTCTATTGGTCCAAGGAAGTATGGAAGTTCTTTCCAGAAGAAAAAGGATCAAGATGTCATTAATGTCTTGCACAAAGTTAGAAAGAGGTTCCAACCTCAGGTTGCTACAATAACTCCGGTTGTTAACTCAGCGCCAGCTTATCAACCTCAGGTTTCGCAACAACCATTTCAGCAAAGGTCGCAGCAACCTCAGCAACAGGTTCGACCTCCAAATTTCAACAACAATCGGATTCCAAGGTATCCTGCCTTTGATCTCGTGCCGATGCCTTATGCAGATTTGTTTCCAACACTATTGGCGAAAGGACTCATTCAGACAAAGAGCCCTCCAAATCCTGCAAATGAATCATCACATTGGTTCAAGGCTGACCAATCTTGTCCCTATCATCATGGGGCACCAGGTCACAACATTGAGAGATGTCTCAATTTCAAGATCGACGTTCAAAAATTAGTGAAGAGCGGAATGCTGTCCTTCAAAGATACTAATCCTAACGTCCAGGCAAATCCTCTGCCGCAGCATAAAGAAGCTTCTGTAAATCTGATAGATCAACACCCCAATGTCATTCAAATCTACGATATTCGTCAGATAGGGGAAAATCTTGTCAAAATGCACGCTAGACAAGCTGGATATGGTCATGTACCACCTCACAACTACTTCACATGTGAAATTTGTTCAAAGAATAACCAAGGATGTGCCGTAGTTCAAGCTGCATTACAAGAACAAATGGACTTAGGAAGGATTCAACACATTCGAGTCAAAACTGAGCATGACATCAACATGGTCCAAGGATGTCCAAGAGAGTACAAAATCTATAAAGTTGAAGATCTCGAAGGATCGGTAGTCAGATTCCATAAGACTTTAAATGGACTTGCCTACTTTGGAACAGATTTCCATCCTTACAGTAGATGCAGAATTTGTCGAAGAAATTCACGAGGATGTTTGCGCGTTCGCAACAACATTCAGAAACTAATGGATGAAAATACCATTACAGTTCTTGCCAACAGAGAAGATGACGAAGTCTTTACCGTATCTCCTCAAATTAATCAAAATGAACCAGTGCAAGTCCAGTATGACAGTAGGAAGACAGCAATTGCTCCATTAGTCATCTACTTACCAGGTCCTGTATCGTATGAGTCTGACAAGGCTATACCATATAAGTACAATGCTACATTCATTGAAAATGGTAAGGAAATACCATTACCATCTGTTGTCAACATTGCTGATGTTAGTCGAGTCACCAGAAGTGGACGAGTCTTCAACAGAGCAACAGAGAATATGGAAAAGCCTTCGGAAGAAGCACCACATAAGCAAGACAATCATCCGACCAATGCTGTTCAAGCGAAAGAAAATGATGAGATCTTGAAGTTAATCCAGAGGAGTGAATACAACATTGTAGACCAACTGCTACATACTCCGTCTAGGATATCTGTTCTTTCCCTACTATTGAGTTCTAAAGCTCATAGGGAAGCTCTACAGAAAGTTTTGGAACAAGCTTTCGTAGAACCAAGTGTTACTGTGGGATAATTCAACAGTATCATTGCCAACATCTCCGCAGGAACCAACCTGAGTTTCTGTGACGAAGATCTTCCTGAAGAAGGAGTGGACCATAACCTTCCACTTCACATCTCAGTTAGCTGCATGGGTGATGTACTCACAGGAGTCCTAATAGACAATTGATCCTCTCTCAACGTCATGCCAAAATCAACATTATCAAGATTATCTTTCAAAGATTACCCATTGAGGAACAGTCACGTCATCGTCAAAGCATTTGATGGATCAAGGAAGTCAGTTTTTGGAGAAGTGGATCTTCCCATAACTATTGGACCTCAGACGTTCAAAATCACTTTCCAAGTTATGGATATCCCGGCACAATATAGTTGTTTGCTAGGTCGCCCATGGATTCATGAGGCTGGGGCAATTACTTCAACACTTCATCAGAAACTGAAGTTCATAAAAAATGACAAATTGGTAACTATATGTGGAGAACAAGCTTTGATTATTAGTAACTTGTCATCATTCTCCGACATAGAACCAAAAGAAGTTATTGGAACTAAATTCCAAGCACTTTCCTTGGACAAGGAAAAAGGAAAGGAGAAAGCAGCATCTATTTCTTCATACAAAGATGCAATCCAAGTTGTAAAGGATGGCACTACCAGTGGTTGGGGGCACATTGATATTCCGACCAACAACAAGAACAGAACAGGAGTTGGATTCTTTCCAACATCATCAAAGGCTATTCCAGGGATTGAGGTAGTTCTTCTAATTCAAGAAACTTTCCGTAGTGGAGGTTTTCTTCAACCTGTTCAACAAACAGTCAATACCATCGGTACGGAAGACACCGATGAGAATTTTGAAGTGGAATGTATGTCCTATCTTCTCGAGGCAGGATACGTAGCCCTATCAGAGTCTGATTCACCTTCCTGTTATCCAACTAAAGGATCTGAAAATAAGACTCAATCAAGCAATGATGAAGTTACTAACAGCTTCACCACCAGAAGTCATGGTTCATCAGAAGAGACCTGGGATACATTGGGAGAACCAAGCGGAAAATTCGACTACATGGTGAAATACTCGGCTCCTGAAAGTTCAAGAATCTCTCTTGAAGATATTGTTCCAACTGGATGGAACATTGATTACGAGTACCTCTCTGAGCCAAAAGAGATATATAACCCTTGCTATTCATCATCAGCATCTGGTGAAGTCATCATTGAGGATTATATCCCCAAATCACCTTCCGAGGCTACTGATTTAGAGTTCACATATCTAGTCAATGCCATCTTGGGAGAAGAGCAAGACCAAAATACAGAAGAGGATGATCTCAAAAGTGTCTCCGACAACGAGTCTCTCCATTCAGAAGATTGGAAGTTTCCTCAAAAGAAAGTCCGACATACTCCACTTTGAAATGGGTATGCTCACACCGCTCAGTCTGCTGAAGAAGAAGAAGATCGTCTGAGTGTTGCAAAGACAGTGGTTGGTAAATCAAGACCTACCACAGGCCAGCTTAAGCCTAAGGTTCCAGATTACTTAGTGCACAATGGGGTTCACCACTATTGGACAACTGTTGAAGTTTCAACTGTTGTTCGCACTCCTAAGTAGGAACTTTCACCGTTATTTTGTCCTCTCACCATAGCCCAGGGTGAAGAGATGTTTCATAGGGCTTTACATTTTACTATTTCTTAGGAAAATGTCCCTCTTTGCTTCGCCCAAAGCAATAGAGTTTTGTTTTATAGGGTCTTTGTTTCAAGAAGTGACTGTTGATAAATAAAAATGTCATTTTGTTCCTTCGTTAGTTTTTCCTTTTCTTTTTTCGGAAATTGGTAATCCTAAAAAACACCCTAAAAAACATCAAAAAAAAACATTAATTGCATACACCGAGTCTTCCCTCGTTGTTTAAATAAAACTTATCACACATATGCAGATTAATCATAAAATACCCCGTTGAAACGTGCGGCCGTATGACTTCTCCAAGCTTTGGGTTTCCTGTATTCGAGGCAGAGGAAGAACAAGACGAAGAAATATCAAAGGAAATTTCACGGTTACTTCAACAAAAGGAAGAGGCCATTCATCCATATAATCAGCCTCTAGAGATCATTAACCTTGGTTCCGATAGAAACAAAAAAGAGGTTAAGATTGGAGCTTCACTCAGTTCAGAGATTAGAGAGAGTTTGATACAGCTGCTCAGAGAATTTTCAGATGTCTTCGCTTGGTCTTATCAGGATATGCCAGGGTTGTATACCAGTATAGTGGAGCATCACTTACCATTAAAAGCAGAATGCCCTCCGGTCAAGCAAAAATTGAGAAGAACTCATCCGGAGATGGCTATGAAAATCAAAGAGGAAGTTCAAAAGCAAATCAACGCTGGTTTCCTCGTCACTTCAGAATACCCTCAGTGGTTAGCTAACATTGTTCCCGTTCCTAAGAAAGACGAAAAAGTCTGCATGTGCGTCGACTACAGAGATTTGAACAAGGATAGCCCTAAGGACGATTTTCCTTTACCACATATTGACATGTTGGTGGATAGTACAGCAAAATCCAAAGTTTTCTCATTCATGGATGGATTTTCAGGATACAACCAAATCAAGCTGGCACCTGAAGATATGGAGAAAACAGCTTTCATCACCCCCTAGGGCACGTTCTGCTACCGTGTTATGCCTTTTGGACTAAAGAACGCAGGGGCAACTAATCAAAGGGCCATGACTACACTTTTCCATGACATGATGCATAAGGAAGTGGAAGTGTATGTGGACGACATGATTTCCAAATCAGAGAATGAGGAAGATCACATACAGAATCTGACAAAGTTATTTCAACGCTTACGGAAGTTTCAGCTTCGTCTGAATCCCAACAAGTGTACCTTTGGTGTCTACTCAGGAAAACTCCTTGGTTTCATCGTCAGCAAACGAGGAATTGAAGTGGATCCAAACAAAGTCAAGGCAATTCAAGAAATGCCTTCACCCAGAACCGAGAAACAAGTTAGAGGATTTCTTGGACGTCTGAATTACATCTCGAGATTCATATATCTCATGACTGCAACTTGTGCTCCAATTTTCAAACTTCTACGGAAAAATCAAAGTTGCGTTTGGACAGACGATTGTCAGAAAGCGTTCGACAGCATTAAGGAATATCTGCTCGAACCACCCATTTTGTCTCCTCCAGTGGAAGGAAGACCTTTGATAATGTACTTAACCGTCTTAGAAGATTCCATGGGTTGTGTCCTTGGACAGCAAGACGAGACAAAGAGAAAAGAGCATGCCATCTATTACCTGAGCAAGAAATTCACTGACTGTGAATCCCGCTACTCCATGCTCGAGAAGACCTGTTGTGCTTTGGCCTGGGCTGCCAAGCGTCTCCGCCAGTACATGATTCGACATACTACTTGTTTGATCTCTCATATGGATCCAATCAAGTATATCTTTGAGAAGCCTACTTTAATTGGGAGAATTTCCCGTTGGCAGATGTTGTTATCAGAATATGACATTGAGTATCACGCACAGAAAGCCGTGAAAGGAAGCATCCTAGCTGAGCACCTGGCTCACCACCCACTCAATGGTCATGAATCAACCAGTTTCGACTTTCCGGACGAGGACGTCATGTACCTCAAGATGAAAGACTACGACGAGCCACTACCAGACGAAGGACCTGAGATAGGATCCCAGTGGGGCTTGATCTTTGACGGAGCTGACAATGCTTATGGACGAGGAATTGGGGCAATCATTGTTACACCTCAGGGTACCCATATTCCATTTACCGCCAGATTAACTTTCAAATGCACAAACAATGAGGCCGAATATGAAGCTTGCATCATGGGTCTCGAAGAAGCCATGGATCTAAGAATCAAACACTTGGATGTATATGGAGATTCTGCTTTGGTCATCAATCAAATCAAAGGAGAATGGGAAACACGCCAACCAGGGCTAATCCCTTACAAAGACTATGCAAGAAGGTTGTTACCATTCTTCGACAGGGTAGATTTTCATCACATTCCTCGTGAAGAAAATAACTTGGCTGATGCATTAGCCACACTCTCTTCCATGATTAGGATAAATCATTGGAATGACATTCCTCAGATCGATGTTATGCGCCTGGATAGGCCTGCTCATGTTTTCACAGTAGAAGAAATCATCGACGACAAACCGTGGTATCACGACATCAAAAACTTTCTTCAAAGACAAGAGTACCCTCTTGGGGCATCAAAGAAAGATAGAAAAACTTTGAGAAAGTTAGCTGGCAGATTCTTCCTGAATGAAGATGTTCTGTACAAGAGAAATTTCGACATGGTTCTGCTCAGATGCGTTGACAAGAAAGAAGCAGAAACACTCATGAGAGAGATACATGAAGGTTCCTTTGGTACTCACACCAATGGACACACCATGACAAGGAAAATACTGAGAGCAGGATATTACTGGTTGACGATGGAGTCAGTTTGCTACCAGTATGCATAGAGGTGTCACAAATGTCAGATCTAGGCCGACAGAATTCATGTTCCACCATCTCTTCTCAACATGCTCTCTTCCCCTTGGCCTTTCTCCATGTGGGGAATCGACATGATTGGAATGATCGAGTCGAAAGCATCCAACGGACATCGCTTCATCTTGGTAGCCATAGACTATTTCACCAAGTGGGTTGAAGCAGCTTCGTATGCAAACGTTACAAGACAAGTTGTCGTCAGGTTTATCAAGAATCACCTCATATGTCGCTACGGCATTCCTAGTAGGATAATCACTGACAAAGGGTCAAATTTGAATAACAAAATGATGAAGGAGCTTTGTGAAGAATTCAAGATTGAGCATCACAACTCATCTCCTTACAGACCAAAGATGAATTGAGCTGTAGAAGCAGCTAACAAAAACATCAAGAAAATCATTCAGAAGATGGTCATCACTTATAAAGACTGGCATGAAATGCTCCCGTTTGCTCTTCATGGTTACCGTACATCTGTACGTACTTCGACTGGAGCAACTCCTTTCTCCCTTGTCTATGGCATGGAGGCAGTCCTACCTATAGAGGTTGAGATCCCATCAATGAGAGTCTTGATGGAAGCAAAATTAACAGAAGTCGAGTGGTGTCAAAGCAGATTCGATGAATTGAACTTAGTTGAAGAAAAGTGCATGTCAGCTTTATGCCACGGACAGCTATATCAACAAAGAATGAAGAAAGCTTTCGACAAAAAGGTTTGACCTTGCACAATCAAAGAAGGCGACTTTGTACTCAAAAAGATTCAATCTTTTCTCACGGATTCGAGAGGGAAATGGACTCCCAATTATGACGGCCCATACGGGGTCAAGAGAGCTTTCTCAGGAGGAGCCTTAATACTCACGACTATGGATGGAGAAGAATTCACCCGTCTTGTGAACGTCGACGCAGTCAAGAAATACTTCGCCTAAATAAAATAAAATAAAACAGCTTGCTAAGTTGAAAACTCGCAAAGAGCGACTTAGGCAAAAAAGAGCGTCTCGGTGAATCGAAAACCCGAAAGGGCGATTCAGGCAAAAATTAGAGACATAAAAAATATATAATCAATGCCGGTAGACTTAAAACCCGAAAGGGGTAGTTTACGCAAAAGTTAGGGATATATGGCAAGTAACTGTGTTCAGGACAAACTTGATCATTCGAAATCCATAGCGGAGTATTCATCATCAGTAGGTCATCTTCTACGAAGCACGCGTGCAGCGCAATTCAGAGTGGAAGGGAAAGATAACGGTCGTCACGTTTCATCGTAGCCCTTTTCCCGAAAATTACCAGTTTCCAACTTTGTAAATACTCCATGGGATCAAGCATTTGGCTGGTTACCATTTCATAAATAATAATTTGAGCCTTGTGCCTTTTCTTTGCAAATCTAGTCTTATTCAGTTTCTTGAAATGCATTTTAAGTTTAAACAGTCATTTTCTTGAAACAAATGTTTTCATAAAACCAAAATGAATTTACTTGCAAAAATAAAGGTGAAATTTCTTTCTAAGGTTTACATACAATAGGAAGAATGCAAACAGTTGCTCCAAGAACGGTTGAGACTCCGGGAACCCAAATTTCCCCATGAGATTGCTTTGCGAACATCTCCCGATGACGGATCTTCACTTTAAAATCATGTCACTCACTTCCAAACAGCGGGCAACTGATAACAAGATATCCCCAATGGAGTGCATCTCTCAAGAAGAAGACATCTTCTGATCATCACAAAATTCAAGTCGTATCATAGTATTTCACATCCGCGACAATTCTATTCACATTTACTCTACATTTTATAATTATCATGATTTTCATGCATACATCATAATTGCATAGTCTAGTTAGTGCCCAAGTCATTAAGGCATGTACTCAAGTTTCCCCTGTAAGTTGTGGAGGAACTTTCCTCTTCGAGACAACGTTTCGTACACAAGGATCTCCCTGAGCAGGTCAACAAATGGCAATCTCCTTTAAAAAGATAGTTTGTTCACTTCTGGAGTTCCCCAGCTGAGATTCTCCTGCAGAGCGACGCTCGACATTTTTCTTCATACAAGGTGAGTTTGTTTCGCATTTGCCTTCCTCACAGAGTTGTTGAATATCCCCAGCAAGGTCAATGGATGACAATTTGCATCAGGAAAATAACTCTGATTCTCCGGCAAGGTTGACAAGCGACAAGTTTTCTCCCAGGGAGATGCTTCAACAAATCCCCAGCGGAGCCAGTAAATGATAATCTTCTTCAAGAAGATAGTTCAAATTCCTCAGCACGAGTCGATGAACGACAGTTTTCTACCACGGAAAACGACTTGTTTCCACCCCTGCGGATCGACGAATGATCCCCAGCGGAGTCAGCAAATGCCAGTCTCTCCCAGTAGAGGACAGTTTGTTCCCCTAGCAATTGGCAAATGGCAGTCTTTCCCCAAGGAAAGACAATTTGTCCGTTAAATACTCAAGAGATCGACAAATGGCAGTTTCTTTAAACAGTTTGTCTGTTTCTGAGATGTTACATCCCCTTCAGAGTCGACAAATGGCAGTTTTCCTCTTAGGAAAACAGTTTGTTGATTCCCTGGCATAAGTCAACAAATGGTGGTTTTCATCCCGAAAATAGTTCGCTCGCTTTCAAGCAAAGTCATTAGCCCCTCAAAAGATCATGAGGCCGTATGAAATTCTTTCAAAAACGTCAAGTCGGAAGGAAAGATGGTAAAGTTTCTTTATTACCATCAAATGGCGTCTCATCTCCAAGTGCTGATGAGAAGTTTGGTGAGGAAACAAACCTTTGGAAATTTTCTCTTTATCTGAGATATTGTCCAAATATAACTAAGACCAGTTCCGCGATACAGACATCCGGATCGAGGGGAGGTTATCACAACTGAGACCAGTTTCAGGATATGGACATCCGAAACGAGGGGAGGTTGTTTATCGTCATTATAAATGAGACTAGTTCCGCGAAACAGACATCCGGATCGAGGGGAGGTTATCACAACTGAGACCAGTTTCGAGATATGGACATCCGAAACGAGGGGAGGTTGTTTATCGTCATTATAACTGAGACCAGTTCCGCAATACATACATCCGGATCGAGGGGAGGTTATCACAACTGAGACCAGTTTCAGGATATGGACATCCGAAACGAGGGGAGGTTGTTTATCGTCATTATAACTGAGACCAGTTTCGCGATACAGACATCCGGATCGAGGGGAGGTTATCACAACTGAGACCAGTTTCGAGATATGGACATCCGAAACGAGGGGAGGTTGTTTATCGTCAATATAACTGAGACCAGTTCCGCGATACAGACATCCGAAACGAGGGGAGGTTGCTTACCTTTTTCTAAGTATCGACGCTTAGTTAAAGAAGATGGATTGCGCATGTTACATTGCCCTCGATTCACCCGAATCCACATAACATGTTTCTATAGGAGTTTGTCTCCCTATCCCCCGCCAAGTGTGACAAAGGGATCAAGTCATGCAAAGATTTTATCACTATTACATCTCTGAAGCGCCCAAAATTCGGGCATTCTTTAGTATTTAAGTCTCTTTCACTCTGAAGTAATCGAGATATTAATCTCTCTCCCTCCAGATGAAAGAAACTTAAATAGGGGCATCTGTCATACCCTAATTTTTGACCCCCTGAGATGTCATATCTTTTAAACTTTTCATCAAAGACAAAATAGATACCCAGAGCAGTCACTTGTTCATCTGATACCCAGTCTAGGGTTTTGAGCCCCATCAAGGACTAAAATCAGGGATCACATTTGGGAAACCCTAGAAAACTCCAGGGGATCACTCAAAGACATCAATCATCTTCAAATAGCTCATATGACAATATCCATTGGGCATTACACTCCAAGCCAAGATCCACAGTCATCATTGTGCTCAACCTTCTCCAAATTCATTTTGAGCTAGGAGTTATGCTTGTTCAAAGTTGGCCTCATGAACTGAAATTATAGGTCATGCCTCATTTTGGAACTTTGAAATTTTGTGCACATGACCTCACTTATGGATGCTACACGACCCATAACACATCTGAAAACATGCCATGCATTCATATTCACCATAGCATAAGAATTGAGGAAGATTTCCAAAACAAGAACATGTGATTATGTAATGATTACATTTGGGAATTTATGGCAAATTGATGAATCACCCAAGGAATCTTCTCACCAACCAATTAGAGCTCATTTTTGTCTCAGAATTGTCCCCTAAGATCAAGCAAAATCGAGGGCTAGGGGATTGATCAAATGGAATCAAAATTCCCATCATTGCATTTTGGATATTTTTGAATTCCTTCATAGCCAAGAAACCAAATCAACCTCACTAAGCAAGCTCTCTCCTCTGCAACTATACTAAACCATTTGCATATAAATACAAGTGCTATCCTTCATACAATTCACACCAAAGCAACCATATTCCTTGCTTTCTCTTTCTCTTCTCATGCTTATGGTTTTTCAAAGTTCTTTGGCAAGAAGAATCGTTTTCTTCAAACCAGAGCTTCTCTTTGGAAAGTAAGCATTCTAACATCTCAAGGGGGCTCATTTGAGGTGATCCAAGCACTTGGATCACTTCTGTAGGTGGAGGAACACCATTTTTGCTCTCACTTTGGAGTTGTTGCAGTTGGAGGTCCATAGAGCAATTCAGAAGGTTACTAACAAAGCCAAGCATCCAGACACATTCCTTAGGGTATAGTGAAGCTGTTCAGATGGCTGTAGCTCATCTGTAACTCCAGATTCAACACCCTCCATGTCCACTTGAAGCTCAAATCGAAGGTGTCGCATAGAGCAATTCAGAAGGATTGAAGTCACAACAAGCATTCAGTTAGCATCACTGAGTCCCAAGGAAGCTTTTAGGATCACTTACACAAGCCCAGGTGTTCCTCATCATCCTCACGACCTCCATTTTCAGAGGTATTTTTTCAAACTCCAACCCACTTATTTGAGTATTCTTTCTCATATAGCTTGACACTATCTTGTTCAACATCATCAGAGGATTGAAAACCCTCTATCATCATTCATTTATTCATCTTGTTTGTCATTTAATTTTAAATTTAGGGTTTATATGTTCTTCGTGTTTTCTGGAAAATTAGATAGTTATAGTCCATATAAATAAATGTTAGTTACATATTTGAAATCGTGAGAGAATTTAGAGCAAGTTTGCTCTTTACATCTTTGCAAATGGTTGAGAGTTGAGAGAGTTCAGAATTTCAAAAATCCAAAAGCTAGAGGTTGAAGATGACAATGGTGGTGGCGCGCAAAATTCAAATCCATGGCTAAAGTTTATTTTATTTTGAATGGTAGTTGTTTCATAAACGACTAAATCGTTATAGCCCAGTGGTAAAGAGTGTTTGTGTGTTGCGCGTGCCCAAGGTCTGGGGTTCGAATCCCCCTCTCCCCAGACCTTTTGATTTTATTTCTTTTTTTGCTTCTATGCATTTGAGTAATATATGTATTGCAATGGAACCATTCATTTGTCACCAAGCGCGCGTTTGCTCAGTGGTGTTGTTTTGGGCTGATAACATAAAGGGCGTGGGTTCAAACCTTGGTGGTGACAAAACCCTATTTTTTTATCACTTTTTTCCACTTAATTCCTTCACAACTTTAACCATTTATTTAACCTATCAAATTAAATCATTTTTACTTCATTTTTCATACACTTATCATTTAATATATCTATTTTATGAATAATAAAAAAAAATCATAAAAATATTATTTATTTGATGTATTTTTATTAGGTTTAAAATGATGTATTCTTTAAGAATTTCTAAAATACTTTTAATACATTTTCATTTGATTTTAAACTTAATCTTTCTTTGTGAATAATTTTATGATAAAACCCTAATCATATAGGTCTTAATTAGGTATAGATTTTATCTTTACCTTAATTAAGTTGACTTTTGTCATAATTTTCAATCTCCGATTAAACGGATGATTAAGGTTTTCAAACAACAAAACCTTATATAATTTCAATCATTTTCCAACTGTTTTCATAAACAGTAAATCATTTTTCATTGGGCCTCTAATAGAGTGTAAGTCCCAACACCTTTTTCTTTTCATAGTTTGTTTTCAAAAAACTGTATTTATAAAATCTCCTTTCTGTTTTCAAAACATTCTTCTGGTATTTGAAGGGCATTATTCCCGGTGAAACTCTTCAGATACCTATGTGACCTTTGTCCATCTTCACTTCTTCTGTTTTCAAAACCCTTAACTGTTTATTATAAATATTCAACTGTTATCAAAAATTGCTGGTAAGGCTTTGTACATACTTCTTCAAAGGCCTCCACTCCATCCAGGTTAGGCTTTACAAGCTTTCAATTTACAGTCTTTATTTAAATTACTGTCAAATATAGAACTGTTTATATATTTAGAACTACGTTTGAGTGTAAACCCTAGGACAGTTAAACTATATATATATTATAGGAATATGGCCTAGGATTGAGAATGTCTTCCCGGTGAAGGCTCTTTCCTAATTAGAGATTTGTAGTTCAAACCCCCAAGATGAATTATTCCCGGTGAAACATCTTGGCAAAAACCTTAGAACAAAAAATAGGACACATCCACCCAAAGAGGAATTATTCCCGGTGAAACCTCTTACCCATTTGCTTAGAGCCAAAATAAGTTCAAAACCACATAGCTTTCTCTTGTGCTATAACAAGGACCCTCGATGACCCTCGATTAGCCTCCTCTTGGGCTTTGTACAAGGACCCACAGGCTTCTTAAAAGCATTTCCAGCCTCCTCTTGGGCTTTGTACAAGGACCCACAGGCTTCTTAAAAGCATTTCCAGCTTCCTCTTGAGCTTGTATACAAGGACCCATCACGTTTCTTATAAACATAGGAACAGGTCTTTAGTTACCTTTTAGCCTATCCTGATGAGTTTCTTCTATTCTTTAAACCAGACTTTAAACAAGCTAAGATTGTCTCAATCTCATATTGAGTACACTTTTTTGGAATGAGAGACATGGAAAATCTCTGTCACCCTTATCTTCATCAATCTTCCTTAGCAGAGTCTAGGATCCATATTTGCTTATCACCAGCAAGAGTCAGCCTTAATCTTGGGCTTTAAAACAAGAAGTCTCCACTAGATAATCTTTCTGCCATAATTCAAAAACCCCTGGAAAGGGTTAGCCTCCACACATTCTTTCATTTTTAATAAAAACCCCTGGAAAGGGTTAGCCTCCACACATTCCTTCATTTTAACAAAAACCCCTAGAAAGGGTTAGCCTCCAAAATCACTCCCTCAAATCCAAAGATTTATTCCTTTAAAAGATAAATTCCCCAAAAGAGTCAAAACCCCTGGAAAGGGCCAGCCTCCAAAAACATGATAAAAGTTCAGTCTTTTAACAGACTATTTCTCCAGCTGAGTCAAAATCCCTGGAAAGGGTTAGCTTCCAAAAAAAAAAATTAATTAGTTTGTTAAAACCTCTAGCAAAATAAAACTCCCTCAGTGAGTCTTTCATTTTTAGTAGCCACAACCTTGGGCTTTGTACAAGGCAGATAAACCATATTTCCCTGTGTCAAAGATTCCTAATCTCTAGGATCTTTTCCCCATAGAGTCTTCCATACTCAGTTTCTTTAAGAGCTCGCCACAACCTTGGGCTTTGTACAAGGCAGAAAATAATCTTTCCCTAGCTAGAGTAGCCACAATCTTGGGCTTCATACAAGGCACAAATCAAATAACTTCCAAAGTTAAGAGTCAGCCACAACCTTGGGCTTTGTACAAGGCACACAAAAATAGAGTCATTCATAGTCTTAAAAACTCAGTTTCCTCAGCAGTTAGCCACAACTTTGGGCTTCATACAAGGCACAAAAATAGAGTCTCCCTAAGTAGAGTTAGCCTCAATTCTGGGCTTTGTACAGAACACCAAATAAAATCCATCAAATAAACACTCTCCAATTAGAGTCAGCCTCAATTCTGGGCTTTGTACAGAACACAAAAACTCCTTAGTTTAAATTCTCCCTAGTAGAGTTATCTTTTAATAAGTCAATAAATCAATCAAAAGCCTCAAGCTTGGGCCTCATGCAAGCCAGCTAAAAAATCAAATCTTTCAAACAATAGATAGACATAGCTCATCTTCATAGGTAGATATTTCTCTTATCTCACCACAAACAAACAATCATTTCAAACAATCATCATTTCAAACAAATCATCATTTCTCCCATTTAGGACACTGAAAGGCATGCTCTGGCAACACCCCCAGACTTGTACGACCCTTTCCCTAATTTGGTTGAGAATCTTTCATTTTAGAGGCACGATGGCTGTCATACTTGATCAACCAAGTAGACTCCCCTCTTAATGAAACATCATTTTTTTTTAGCTTTTCTGTCACTTTTAAAATGTTTGTGGTGGAATAGTAGAAATACCTCTCTGTAAAGATGATTTCATGTCTCTTTATTGTAAACAGAGATTTAATTCAAAGCTTCAACCTTGAGCTTCAAGCAAGGCACCAAAAATAATTCATTTCCCTAATTAGTTCCCCGAACTACATTAAGCTCTGACTTCCACTAGGGATATGTAGGCATGAGGTTCACAAGGAATCTCAGCGAGCTAATAAAATACCAAAAATAGTCAGATTGTTTGTCTATCTGTCTGTCTTTTTAAATCAATTCAATTCTCTCTCCTAACACAAAGGAGAAACTTTCCCAATCATTAGCAATAAACACAATCACAATGACACAGAGAAGGTTTCCGTAGAGTACTACGGATATGTAGGGTGCTTAAACTCTTCCCTATGTATAACCGACCTCCCGAACTCCAGAATTTCTAGTCTAGGTGAATCCCCACACTTAGCAAACTCCTAGGGTTTAGTTGAGATCTTTTTTCCCCTTTCCTACTCGTAGGACAATAAGAAAGTTCGTGTGATATCGTAGGAAGAACTGAAACAAAATTCACCCCATCCCGGGCGCATTCTCCTTCCAAATTTCGCGTGAAGGGTCTAGCGTGCCGTCCTCCCAAGTGAAACGGGGAGGTAAAAAAAACGACACCACACACGGCAAATCTGGATAGTTTTCATCAACACTTTCAGTCCATCCCACCTCCCAAAAGTGGCTAATTGAAGACCGCTAGTTTTTATTTCTAACTCTTACATTTAGACAATGAGGACATCGTCTAGTTTAAGTGTGGGGGAAGGGAATTCTTAGTTAGGATTTATCGTTTTAAGTAGTTTTAAATTTCAGCATTTTAATTAGTTAGTATTTATATTTTTTAGAACAAAATTTTAATTTTTGTTTTTTTTATTTTAATAAAATTCAGTATTTTCTTTTCTCTGTTTTTACTTTATTTTATCTGCTAAGTCTATGTGTGTGCACCACAGATTTTGTCTCTGCTATATACCAATGTTTGTGTTCATTATAATATTCACTGCTATGGTTAACTCATAAATATTGCTGTTAATGAATATATGGAACACAATGAAATATCAGTCTGCTACTTATGCTTTACTGCGACACTGTTATGAAATGCTCATACTGATATAGGCTATTATCTACTCTGCTAAAATTATATACACACCCAATAAATACTTTGACTACTAGTCAAAGTCATTTATGTTATTTATGTTGGTCAAATAGCATCACATGCATTCTTGGTCAGAGAGGGAATCTCTGCAACACAACAGAACACGCAAAGCAAACGCACGTGCATGTACATGCATGTCTGCCGACCACCACCATGGGCCCCACGCTGGTCGGCGTGACCTCCCCTCAGCCGTTCGGCGCCCTCTTTAAAGGCACAGAAATGCATTTGTTTCATTCCACAACAGAAGCAAACCATTCCTCTGTATTTTTAAACTTCTCAGTGCCAAATTAAACCCCATTTTCAACTTCAATTCAAACCTCACCTTAATTCCATTCAACTCTCATTCAATCTACTCGTTCATTCTCTACTATATATATATATATATATATATATATATATATATATATATATATATATATATATATATATATATTGTACCACTGCCAAAAACAGAACCATAAACCACAAGTATCTTTCTGCTACTTCTTCTACAATTTCTTTCACACTTCCAGCAGAAAATTTACTATGGCTAACCTCAACTACAAAAACGAAGAAGAGTTCCACGGTGTTACTTTCCGAATTGGAGAAGCGGGAGAAATTCAACGAAATCGATACCGACGTTTCGCTCAGAGAGGGGTGGAAGCATCAAGGTTCGCCCATATCGATAGCTTGTGAAGTTTGGGGCTGTACGAAACCGGTGTGCAAATATTACTCCAGCAAACGGGTTTATCATTCGTGATCACACTCGACTACCCCACATACGAAGCGTTAACCTTGGAGTTCCTAAGTTCTTACATTTACAACACACCCACCGACGCTTCCCATAACCTTATCGGAACTGCTACCTTCCGATTATTCAACTGAGAATACACCATGAATCAAGCAAGCATTAGTGCTCTTTTTCGGTTCCCACGTGTTGAAGGAGCCAACTATAGAATTCCACCCGAGCTTGACTGGCAAGGAGCCTCAAATGAAACTTGGCGTCGAATACCCGGTAATGATAATGTCGCTCCCGACATGCGCTTCTCTTCACAAATTCATAATCCGGGTATGCGTTACTTCCACCGCATTTTAGCAAATACCATCTTTGGAAGAACCAACATCAACAAAGTCTATATTAAGGAGTTATACTTCTTTTATTGTGCCTTCGCCAATCATAGAATCAACGCCAGCACTTTCCTTATGTCTCACATTCAAGCTCTCGTATCAAGAGAAGGAAACACACCATTCTGTGTAGGATGGGTTGTCACTGGTATAGCTCGAGCCCTCGACCTGAATGATAGGCTCGAAAATTTACCTTCTCTACCGCCCGTTTTTATGGATATCAACAACTGTAGAGCTGGTCGCCTTATTAAATCAAGACCAGACAGAAGGTACAACCTCATGGTGCGAAACAGGGAAATTCGTAGTGTTATACTGCCAGACATCGAGATCACAAGGATAGACCGCAGAGAGAACTGGATCTATGATCTCGACGCACCTGCTCTTGGTGAGAACGTAGAAGATAATCAAAATAATGCAGATAATATGGATGAAGTTGAACAAGAAATGAATCAAGGAGAGCCCCGGCCTGATGAAAACCCCCAACCCAATCCTGAAAATGTTGCAGGACCATCTGTACCTCTACCCAGAAGAAGAAATCAACCAGTCACACTGGATGATGTGTATAGAGAAATGATACGCAACCATGCGGAAGAAACTCAGTGTCATCAAAGGATTGAGGCGGGTCAGAACGAAATGATGACGCTGATGCGTCAAATGCAAAGAGATCAGCACGACTATGCGTACTAGAATAATCGTAGCATTTCAGACCTCACTGAAGAAATGCAATGTTTGACATATCGTGTTGAAGGCTTACATGAGTATGTGTACCATGCTGGGATAGTTCCGCCTAGAGACAGCGATGAAGGTCGAAGAGGAGGAAGAGCAAGAACCCGAGGAAGAGCACGAGGAAGAGGAAACGAGTAGTGAGTTTTCACCGTTTCTACCACACATGGTCGCATTAAGGACAAAGCAACGTTTAAGTGTGGGGGAGGAAGCTTGCTGCTTTTCACTTTATTATTTTCGGTAGTTTATTTTAAATCTTGGCATTTAATTTCCAGTATTTTCTAGTTATCTCCCTATCTAAAAATTATTTTAGTCATTCCAACCCATGTATTCTAAGTTTAATATATGCGAGTATTTTTCGTTTGTCGAATTCTCCGCCTACTTGAACTATAAACCTTTTTATGTTATACACATAGCTTGACACACTCGAAAAGTACAAGAATACAACAATTTAAGATATGATAAAACCGAAGCACTAGCAAACAAAATCGCTACAGTCTTGACACTCTAGAAGTCTGATTTATGCAAGACTCTATTTAAGTACCTATTATTTCAAAGTCTTTAACCTTTAGGCTTTAAAGTAGCTTCGAGTAGTTTATTCAGCAGTCGGCACCGTCGTAAACACAAACTACGTAGAGAGCCGATGAATATAAGTGAATGATCCTGAAAATTTTCAGTAAGAAATTTTAAAAAAGATTGCTCCAACTAAGCTAGGTGACCCTCACCCGGTCATTTAACCCAAAGGATGTATATCTCGCAAATAATAAAGAAACCTATTGTCGGTTGGTTCAAAAGTATCTGATATTGAACTTGGTAGGGCGAATTACGGTTCGATCCCCCGCAGCTTACAATTGGTTAAAGAAGTGGGTACCACAGAAATGTGTCAGAGCCCCGTGCTAATAAGGATCAGAGTCACTAACCGGTTACTCTACTATGTGCGTGTGAAGATAAAGGGCATAATGTAATTGCGCTCGAATGAAAACAAGCAAAATCTAGCAAAAGGGTCTAGATAGCTGTAATAGCATGACTTGAATTGTTCTGCATAAGCTGGAGTTGTCTAGTGTCACTACTGTATCATTAGTATTTACATTGAGCTTTCGTGTCTCTAACAAAGTATCGCTGCGACGAGTACGAATCGAGATGATTGTCATGCATGTGTAAAATCTTTTTATTGATCGTTTGCTTGAGGGCAAGCAAAGTTCAAGTGTGGGGGAGTTTGATAACGCGAAAACGTATCGTATATTTAGCTTAATTTACATGCATTATTATTCTATTTTATTTTGATTTTATTATTTTATGTATTATGCCGGTATTTCTATTTGTTTTCAGGAATTTATTTAATCGGAGCTCGCAAAAGAAACAGTCGGAAAAAGGACTTAAAATGGAGAAGAATTGCTTAAAAGAGCAACTAAATAAGGAGGTGTAAATAGGAAGAAGAAAGAGGCCCAGAACACAAAGAAAGCCCGTTGCGCAAGACTGAATCCGGATGGCGCACTAGGCCACCTGCCGGTCGGCGTAGCCCCTCCCCATCCGTTCGGCACCCCCTTAATATATGTGTGTGACGTAAGTCACACACTCAAGCCCAGAAGAGACGTTACGCTACTTTCTCTCCTCCATTTTCTCTGCCGAAAGAACAACAACTGCTACGAGACAAGTTAGAAATCCAAGAATTGAGAGCTCTATATAAACCCCTCAAGAATTATTGAAAGGGTTACGTACTTTTTTACCCTATTGCCGTCAAGTTTAGCTCTCTGCAATTTCAACTTACAGTTCAAGCCTACTTCTTCCAAACCATTTTCTGCAATAGATTTCCACACCAGAAATACTATTGCAATTCAGTTTCCTTTTTAAGCTTCATAATTCGTATTAGTTTTAGGAGTAGATTTTGTTTTCAGCATTTACTTTCGTTCCGGATTCAAGATTCGGTACTGCAAGATACAATTTTCCAGTCTGCAATTTAATTCAGGTTTATTTATTTGCATTTAATTACTATTGTTTGTTTATGTTAATTTATCAAATTATGTCCGGGTTATTTAATATCTGTTATAAATGCTCTGATTTGTCTACTAAAACCATGTCTGGCTAAATACCTTTTATCGGTATGTAAGGTCACATAACCGAGGGAATCGAGTAATCTGTCGATGTAGTTTGTTAATCAAATTTATTTGTCTGGCTGATATTTCTAAACGCTTAATTAAACTGTTTTGTAACGAGAGTTAAAAACAATAGAAGTTAGGATCAATAAAAACGAGAGTTTGAGATTTTAATTGGACCTTAGAAATTAGGCATTAGCCTTAAATACAGCGAGAGCGCTTTAAGGGTAATTAGTTTTCATTGGTTTTCAAAAATCACTTTGAACTTTAATTGATACAGCGAGAGCGCTCACTTACGTTTAATAGTTAAGTCATAATCAATAAACACGAGAGTGTGAGAGGAGGATTTTTAAACTAATGATTTCTACAGAAAAGTGATTTTAAATTACGATCAGCATCAATGGCTTACTAGGTCCCCGAAGTCCGACCATTGCATACCGATATTATTATCCTGATTCAATTTAATAATATTTCTTTTTAATTCCCGTCTGATCCCTAATCAATCAGATATTAAGCCTTAGATTTATGTAGTAGCGATTAACTACATTAGGTCGATTCTTAGTCCCTGTGGGTTCGATATCTTTTAAAACCATGCGATAGACTGTGCACTTGCAGTCATAATAATAGACATACCCCATTGTCGTGATCACAGTCCCATACAGCTATCACGCATGCGTCTGAACCAGAAGACTGTATACATGCATGCGTCTGAATGGATTCCTGTCTGTAACCTGCATGCGTCTGAATGGAATCCTGTGACCTATACTACATGCATGCCACCCTATCTTGTCACCTAAACCTACACTGCATGCATGCCACCCTAGACTGTCTTACACCTATACTGCATGCATGCCACCCTAGTCTACAAAAGCAACACCTAACACTACTAAATGTTGTGACATGTCCAGCATGCAGCATGTTACCGTTTCATTTTTCTCATTATATATACTTGCAATCTCTCCTCATCTTTCTCATCAGCAACACAAATTTCCAGTCTCCAAATTTTGTTTCATCTTGCTTCTTAAGTATTTTTAGTCTGCAAATACCAAGTATGTCTCTCTTAACAATTGGAAACAAGCACCGAGGGAAGAAGGAAAAGATTGAAACATATGTAAGTTTTTTAGTTATGCTTATCATTCTATATTATTATAACTGCATATTAATCTTGTGTTAATATTTTCAGGACGTTGCCCGATTTCGTACCCGTAGTCACGCTGTCGTCGCTCCTGGTGAATTTATTATACCATATTTACAAAGGGCTGGTTTTGGACACATCATCAGCATCACAGAATCAGCCATTGATCTAAAATTTTTGCTGGCCTTGTTAGAACGATGGAGGCCAGAGACTCACACGTTCCATCTTCCAACCGGGGAATGCACAATAACCCTAGAAGATGTGTACATGTTGTTGGGCCTTCCGATAGCAGGTAAGGCCGTTAATGGGGCTGTACAACAAGCCAATGCCCTTTGCGAGCAAGCATTGGCCATCGATCTGATAGAAGGTGAGGTAGGTTCTAGGGGCCAGGGTGTCAACCTAAAGGCCCTAAAGCTATATTATAGTACGTTTCATTTTGACGAAAATTCGTCTGAAGAGAGAATACTAATGAAAACAAGGTGTTACCTGATGTTTCTTTTTGGAAACGTGTTATTTCCAGAAAGTACCGGTAACACGGCAAATTTTATGTATTTATGTTTGCTTATGAACATCAATAGAGTGGGTCCATATAGTCGGGGGTCTGCTCTCCTAGCTATGTTGTATCAATCCCTTTGTAAGAATGCTAAGAGTGATTCTTGCACATTCTATGGATGCGCTCTCTTGGTCCAAATGTGGGGGTGGTGGAGAATGCCTATACTGGCCCTCATAAACAGAACCCACTGGACGTTCCCCTACGCAAGCAGGTAAGTATTTTAATCATATTTTAATTTAAATAAAATCTTTAGGGTTTACTTCAACTAACAACTATGTACTGCATTTTAGATTTTGCGTAAAAGGGATGGATTACACAAAGAACTCGAGGTCAAATATCACGATGTACCGCCAGCTTCTGGATCACTTACGATCGGAAGATGTATAATCTCTAATCCTTTCCTCTTTTATCAATCCCTTTTTTCTAACATATGACCGAAATAATTTATAAGTTTTATACATGCAGTTTATATAGAGACCATATTTGGAATGCAATCATGAACCTATAGTTGAAGATGCCGCTGTTTGGACTGCAAAGACGCCCATCATTCGGTACAACATCATCGAGATGCATCAAAGTGACAGAGTGAAACTCTAGTTTGGGATGCATCAAGGTATCCCTGATCCTCCAACTGATTTGGGAGAATGGAACTCTAAACGAGTCAACCATCAATGGGATGTCCAAAATAGGAAGGATTTCGCTACCGAATGGCGCCAAATGTGGAAAGATCGTGCCTAACATGTCCTCGAATTCCCTGTAAGTGATTATCAAATGAAACCATCACCACAATACATGAGTTGGTACAGAACTGTTACCACCTCGAATTTATTTATGGCTGACCCTTTCTACTTAATAGACCCCCACTGTTAAAATTATATCATCCCACAGCAACAACCTCAACAGCAACAATACACACAACAACAACCACAATAAACACAACAACAATACACACAACAACAACAACAATACCCCCAATACCAATACCACTCCGAACAACAAAACTACCGACAGTTAAATCCGTTCCAAACTCAATCCCAACCACTCTATCAACATGACAACTAACACCAACATGACAACCCATATCAGACCCATTCCCAACCAATTTTTCAACCTCGTAGTCAACCACCTCGTCAAAGCCTTAGACACCCCTCCCAATACCAAGAGGCAGGCTCCTCAAGGTCATTCATCCAACACAACAAGGCTGGTTCATCAAGAATCCCACTAAGTCCCGACGATGGTCCACCTGATGAATATGATCCCCACGACCCATTAATATCACAATCATTTCACCACCGTACCCCGTTTGGCATTGTGACACCAACCAATCAATTTGGCTTTTATCAAGGTAGTTCAAGTGCCGCTGAGTGCTACCAACCGGAATTCGTATCTCACCCTATTCCCCCACCACCATTTAGCACATTTGAGGGCTTGGGTAACCAACTTTACAATAGTTGGCTTCCAGGATATTATGGTGGCCTTGACGAATTCCTTGACAGTGACATCCAAGACAACACAATTCCAGGGCCATCTACATAGACGCAACAAGAACCACAAAGGGGAAGGGGTGGCCCTAGGGTTCGCGGGGGCAATACACGTCCTCGACGTGTTACACAAGCACCTAGATGCGGAACGGAAGGGCGTTATGGTGATGACATACTCTAGGGGTTTTTTAAGTTTCCGTTTATCAATTGTTGTTTCCGTTGTATCTTTCCGTTCAAATTAATATAATTATTACTTCCAATTTTATTTATTTCAATCGCTGTTTCAATATTTGTTTCCGGTAGTCCAAATGGGTCTCCAATTATTATTTGTAGCAAAACATAAAAAACAAAACCCACATAGGCACCATTTCAAATTGCTAACCTAATGTGGGTAACACTATTGCGCCAAATGAAATGGCGCATACACACCAGTAGTACACTATTGCACCATTTGGTTTGGCGCATACCCCAGGGTGTGCTGCCAAACCTAGACACTTTGGTAAATTTTCTGAAAAAGTAGTTTTTTTTTTGTTTTTTTTTTAAACATGGTTATTTAAATTTTTTTTCCACAAATTGATCACGAAGTTTAGCAAATTATGCTTACGTCCATATTGCAATACCTTTCATTTTGTTTAAACAGGCTTACAAATTACAACTTCTAGTCAAATACTAATGAGCTTGACGACCCTGCTCACTTGTGTCACTAAACTGGGAGTCATACTCAATATTAAAAACTTATGTCATATCAAATATATTTTTACGTGGCACCTCTAAAAATTCATTTTTAATTTTTAAAACAAATTATTTCTCTATTGGATGTCATGGATTCAACACTTGATAATTACAAAAATCTATTAATTTAACAACTAATTACTAATAACTTGAATATAAAATAATTTATAAACTTTGAAAAATAGTTTATACATTTTTCTTGCAATCTTTTTATCTATTTCATCATTATCACTACAAGAAAACAGCACATTAGCGTCGGCCAAAAGCCGACGCTAATTGAGCAAAAACCAACACTAATAGTGTTTAGCATCGGCTTAGCGTCGGTGTCGGGGTTGTCACTCCAAACCTCGAAGCTAACAGTAGCTTGAGGCCGACGCTAAATTAGTGTCGGCTAATAGCAACGCTAAAAGGACACTATACATGATAAATGGTCTACGTTACTTCAGCATTAGCGTCGGCTTGATGCAACGCTAAAGTGTGCCACGTGTGCACCTATGTCATCATTAGCGTCGGCCATCCACGTCGCTAAAGTGTGCCACGTGTGCACCTATGATTGGATAACTTCCAGAATCTGGTTTTACCGTTTATAACTTAGTGTCGGTGTTGGCCGATGCTAAATTTTTTTTTTATCAGTTTTGACTGCACCCATTCTTACAGGAGAATTCATTTTTAAAGGATCTTTCTTTGTTCAAGATACAGTAACGCTCATAAATGGTATAGTTAAGAATGTTGCAAACCAAGGAAATCCTTATTAGGATGGAATAAATAAATCTCCAAGAACATGGCACAAATAGTGACAAAAAATTGATATATACTTAAAAGTCCCAACATTACCTATACAAAGTGTAATTTAAACTTGTTTTCTTTCGTTTCTTACTAATAGGCATTTAAATGCAGTTTATTACTAATAAGCTTATTTTCTTCAGTGTGAAATTTCTAAGCCTTAATGAACTTACATGTGTTGTCGCTGCACGCTCGTCAACCCACTCCCCATTCTTCTTTTTATGGGTGGCAATGAAGAGCTCATCCGGATGTGTGGGTCGCTTGAGTTTTTTAGCCTATAAAATTAAAGACAATATATATGGTCACAATGTATATTTGATATAATTATATTAATGCATTTTAATTACAAATACAATACATACCAATCCAAGTGCAACATCATGGTGAGCTATACGTCCTGACGTACGGACTGCCCCACCTTTGCTTGATGATCGATTAATCTTATTTTGTTTGGAGACATCTTTGAACTCTTTTGACTGCCACTTTTTAAGAAGAAATGTCCATGTATCTACACCCATCCAAGGCGGCCTGCACCCCTTGTCTCTAGCCTTTTGCAATATATCGCGCAGTCGTGTAGCACATCTTTGATGAAACAAGTCTTCCATTCTAGCATCATCACAACTGTCCCAGCTTACAAGCGACTGACAAAATATACAAAAAATATATTAAACTCAACAATATATATTATGATCAAACTACTAAAAAAGAAATTACATATCTTACTTTAAACATGTTGAACCATTCCTTTCTCTCAGGTTCTCTATCTTCGCGTTTAAGCTCACTATAATTATAAAAAGTACCCCGGTAAAGCTTTTCTACAACTTTTCTGCACATTTGGGCAACAAGGTCGCATGGACTTAACCTACAAAGCAAAATGTCCATTAATTAAAACACATATATAACACCCAAATCAATTTCCTGAGAGAGAAAACACACACACACACAAATATATATATATATATATATATAAATATATATATATATATATATATATATATATATATATATATATATATATATATATATATATATATATATATATATATATATATACACATAATCCTGTGCAAAGCGCCAAAGCCGGCTGGTCGGTTTGTCTAAAATTCTTGGCACTAATAAAATAAAGTTATTCTGTTTTCATTATAAGTTGTATTCAATAAGATTTTTCATAATAGTTGATATGTTATAGTGAGATTTTGGACTAGTCTGTTTTTCACAAACGTCTAAACTTCCAAGAAATGGTAGACTAGTCTTCAAGGCATTTCTAGCTGCATGCTCACACGAGCATTGCCAAGCAAAAACTCCGTTGAACCTTAAAAATAACTCTTAAAAATGAAAGAAAAATTCATCTATTGACAGGTCTAACATTACCCATCGATTATTTGCAAAATAGCAGAGCAGCAGATGCATGATTCCTAACTAACAAACAAATAACTCATACACTTCTTTTCTGAGATCAAGAAAATAAACTGTACAGAGGTGGATGAAAAAGTTTCAAGCATATCTCAGTAATGTAAAAACACTTCCAAGATGTGCCATCATAAAAATGTTGTATCTCAGTAATGTAAAAAAAACCTTCAATGTGTTATCATAAACCTGTTGTATCTATCAGACAATTCAGACAAAATGCAATCTAGTAGGTTAATGAACAAAAGTACTAATATACTAACAAAGACCAACACAGATCAAAAACAGAGTCAACAAGACAATCCATCTCTTATATTTCTTGCCAAAGTTTGCTTACGCATTAGTATTTTCCACAATATAGATCTTCGGTCTTTGCCCATCATCTTGTTCTTGTTGTTCCTCATTAGAAAGTTCTTGGTCCTCTTCTTCTTGAATGTCCTCTTCTGTGGTGTGATGGGGAGGACTTTGCAAAACATGTTGAGTATATCCCGGGGTAGGAATGAATCTGAATTCCTCAGAAGTTGGGATTGACGGTTAAGGCTGATTTGTAGGGGGCGGTGTTGGGTTTGTCTGAATCGGTGGTGGTGTTGGATTTGTCTGAGTCGTTGATGCAGGTGAAGGATAGAAAAACACTTAGAAAGGGGGGGTTTGAATAAGTGTAGCTTTAAAAAACTTGACAGATAAAAATAAATTGCACAGTTATTTTTATCCTGGTTCGTTGTTAACTAAACTACTCCAGTCCACCCCCGCAGAGATGATTTACCTCAACTGAGGATTTAATCCACTAATCGCACGGATTACAATGGTTCTCCACTTAGTCAGAAACTAAGTCTTCCAGAGTCTACTGATCACACACTGATCACTCCAGGAACAACTGCTTAGATACCCTCTAAGACTTTTCTAGAGTATACTGATCCACACGATCACTCTAGTTACAATCTGCTTAGTTCACTCCTAAGACTTCCTAGAGTATTCTGATCCACACGATCACTCTAGTTACTTACAACTTAATGTAATCAATCTAAGAGTTTACAAATGCTTCTTGAAAGCTATAATCAGAACTGTGATATTTCTCTTAATCGTTTAAGCTTAATCTCACTAATATATTACAACAGCAATGTAGTGAGCTTTGATGAAGATGAAGATTCTGAGTTTTTGATTTGAACAGAGTTTCAGCAAGTTAATATGACGTTGTTTTGTTCAGGATCGTTAACCTTGCTTCTCATCAGAACTTCATATTTATAGGCGTTGGAGAAGACGACCGTTGAGTGCATTTAATGCTTTGCGTGTTCCGTACAGCATCGCGTTTAATGTTATACGCTTTTGTCAACTACCTCGAGCCTTGTTCACGCTGTGTCTACTGACGTAGCCTTTAGTAGCTTTTAACGTTCCTTTTGTCAGTCAGCGTAGCTTGCCACTTGTACTTTCTTCTGATCTGATGTTTGTGAATACAACGTTTGAATATCATCAGAGTCAAACAGCTTGGTGCATAGCATCTTCTGATCTTCTGACCGTGAAGTGCTTCTGTTGCGTGATACCATCTTCTGAGCTTCAGTGCTTCTGATCTCATGTTCTTCTGATGCTTCCATAGACCCATGTTCTGATTCTGCTTCGACCATCTTCTGATGTCTTGCCAGACCATGTTCTGATGTTGCATGCTGAACCCTTTGAGACAAAGCTTCTGAGCGCTGAATTATGCGTACTCTTTATATATTTCCTGAAAGGGAAATTGCATTGGATTAGAGTACCATATTATCTTAAGCAAAATTCATATTATTGTTATCATCAAAACTAAGATAATTGATCAGAACAAATCTTGTTCTAACAATCTCCCCCTTTTTGATGATGACAAAAACATATATAAATGATATGAATTTGCGATCAGAAAGAACAGACGGCAAAAGACAAATTACACAGCTATAACATAAGCATATGAATATGTCTCCCCCTGAGATTAACAATCTCCCCCTGAGATAAATAATCTCCCCCTGAAATAAATACTCGAAGAACTTTAATAAAAGACTTCCCTGATTATTTCGGTAGAGACGATCATATAAGCTTCTGTCTTTAGAGAATTCATAGCTTCTGACTTCTGCTTCCATAGGACAGCTTCAGAACTAGAATTTCCTTAGATCCCTAGAACACTCACAGCTTCTGATTCCTGCTTCCATCTAGGACAGCTTCAGAACTTGAATTTCTTTGATCTTCTGAACATTCACAGCTTCTGATTTCTGCTTCCATTCAGGACAGCTTCAGAACTTGAATTTCTTTGATCTTCAGAACATTCACAGCTTCTGATTTCTGCTTCCATCTAGGACAGCTTCAGAACTTGAGTTTTCTGGATCTTTAGAACATTCGCAGCTTCTGATTTCTGCTTCCCTCGGATAGCTTCAGAACTTTGAATTTCTACCAACATCACTTCATGCTAGATTTGTATCAGAACATTGTTGAATGTACCAGAGCATCATCAGAGCATCTCTACATCCTGAAATGTTACAGAATAAAAACTAAACGACAAAAGTCAGCATGAACGAGTCAGAACATAAAATGTAACTTCTAACACATTATATGTATCAGAGCTATAACATTATATGTATCAGAGCCATATAGGCTAAAATAATGTATCAGAGCAAATAGAATTTTGTCAGATCAAAATAGACAAAATATGGATCAAATTCTATTATCAGTGCTTCTGATTCATTCTTCTTTCTTGCTTCTGATCTCTGAAGCTTGACAGCACTCGGCTTGCTTCAGTTTCCATGGTTTTGCTTCTGTGTTTGCTTTGAAGATTCTCTTCACTTCTTTATACCTGCAAAACACTTAAACCATATAGAACTTGCAGTTCTTGTTAGTAAATGTGTGGGAGCTTTACCCAGCAACTGATAGATTAATCAAATCATTTATCATTTATCTTTCTCCCCCTTTTTGTCATAACATCAAAAAGAATATTTCAAAAGATTCAGATGCATAAAACGACAAATAAAAGCACTGGAAAGTAAAACAAATTTTTCATTGATAATCAAAAAGGATTACAAGAAGTTCCTATGTTTAACAAGCAGATGCAACAAGGAAAAGAAAACTACAAAGACCAAAACCTAAGACCCTAGCTAAGACAAAGTCTGTGCCAGCATGCCATGAAGGAGTAAAACGCCTCATTGACTGCTTCTTGGGCTTTCAGGCGAGGGATCAGGGAGACTTGGTCCTGATGCAGATCTTCCACCATCTTTACCAGAGACAACATTCTCAGCGGGTGAAGATGAAGAGATTTCTTCGGAATGGATTAAGGGAGAGGAAAGGTTAGATGAAGAGGAAGCTGAGTCTTGAAGGTCGAAAGATGAGGAAGAAGATGGAGATGATGGAGGGCTTTCACCAGGGGGATGAAACACACGTCTAGAATAGTTTCCAGACAACATTGCTTCGAATGGATTCACCTTGAGAGGATCATAGGTGATTTTGATCTTTTTGGGTTTGGAAGGTGATGTTTCAACAGCTTTTCTTTTGTTGTTTTGATCATTTTCATTATTTCCTGGGCTTGATGAGGAGTTCATGATGGGTTTGCAGAAAAATGAACAGGTAGGGTTTGATATGGAAGAGAGAGAGAGAAAAACTTGATGAGGAATGCAAAGAGATAGAGAAAGATGAGAGGGAAAGAGAAGAGTTTGAAGAGTATTTAAAAGAAAAAAAATGAAACGACTGATGAATAGCATTTAATGTTACGTGACGTGAGGAGAGATAATAAAGACAAATGAGGTGACTAGCACAGTTACCTATGGTCGGTGTCCCTTCAACTGCACGCGCGCTTATCCATGAATAGTAACGACAGGTTTACCATCCCGAGATAAAACGTTACAGCTGTTTTGCTTTAAAAGAGGTTCTGAATCAACTTAGACAATCAAACGTTAGTAATAACCGAATCATAATTTCTAAAAGATTTTAATCAGAACTTCTGATAAAAAAATTAATCCATTTTCATTTAAGAAGATACTCATACATAAGAACTTCTCATCTTCTCATTCTGGGCATAAATCCATACTGATGTTCTTCAGAATGAACTTAAACCTATCTTCAGCCAGGGGTTTTGTAAAGATATCAGCCCATTGATGGTCTGTATCAACAAAGTTTAAAGATATAACACCCTTCTGAACATAGTCCCTTATGAAATGATGTTTAATCTCAATATGTTTAGCTTTTGAATGAAGAATGGGATTCTTAGATAAACATATAGCAGAAGTATTATCACAGAATATAGGAATGTTACTCTCAAATATCTGATAATCTTCTAACTGACTCTTCATCCAGAGCATCTGTGTACTACAACCAGCAGCAGCGACATATTCTGCTTCTGTTGTTGATAGAGCAATAGTTGCTTGCTTCTTGCTATACCAAGAGATCAAATGACTTCCAAGAAATTGGCAACTTCCTGAAGTACTTTTTCTTTCAATTCTGTCTCCAGCATAGTCAGCATCGCAGAATCCTACTAAGTTGTATTCTTTAGATTTTCTGTAAACTAAGCCAACATTAGTAGTACCTTTCAGATACCTTAGAATTCTCTTAACAGCAGTTAAATGAGATTCTCTAGGATCTGATTGGAATCTAGCACACAAACAAACACTGAACAGAATGTCAGGTCTAGAAGCAGTCAGATATAGAAGAGATCCAATCATACCTCTGTATAACTTCTGATCTACCTTCTTACTTACCTCATCCTTACCTAGGATGCATGTTGGATGCATAGGAGTTTTGGCTTCTTTGCAGTCTAGAAGATTAAACTTCTTCAGAAGTTCCTTCACATACTTGGTTTGATGAACATACGTTCCTTCTGATGTTTGATTTATTTGTATTCCAAGGAAATACTTGAGTTCTCCCATCATGCTCATTTCAAACTCAGCCTGCATAGACTCAGCAAACTCCTTTCCAAGTGTAGCATTAGATGTTCCAAAAATAATATCATCTACATATATTTGACAAATTAAAATATCCCTTTTAAAGGTTTTACAAAAGAGAGTAGTGTCCACTTTTCCTCTAGTGAAACCATTATCCAGAAGGAAAGAACTTAAGCGTTCATACCAAGCTCTGGGAGCCTGTTTCAATCCATACAATGATTTCTTAAGTTTAAAAACATGATTAGGAGACATAGAGTCTTCAAAACCAGGAGGTTGATGGACATAAACTTCTTCATCTATATAACCATTTAAGAAGGCACTCTTAACATCCATCTGATAAAGAGTGATGTTATGTTGAGTGGCAAATGAAATTAATAGACGAATAGATTCTAACCTGGCCACTGGTGCAAAGGTTTCTGTATAATCAATCCCTTCTTGCTGACTATAACCCTGAGCCACCAGTTTGGCTTTGTTCCTTACCACTTCACCTTTCTCACTGAGCTTGTTTCTGAAGACCCATTTTGTACCAATTATATTGAATCCATCTGGTCTAGGAACAAGATCCCAAACATCATTCCTTGTAAACTGATTCAGTTCTTCTTGCATAGCAATTATCCAGTCTGGATCTTCTAGAGCATGATCAACAGAAGTTGGCTCGATCAAAGATACAAGACCTAATTGACAGTCTGCATTGTTCTTAAGGAATGCTCTTGTTCTGATTGGATCATCCTTCTTTCCAAGAATGACATCTTCTGAATGACCAGAGATGAGTCTGGATGATCTTCTGACAGATGGTTCTTCAGAAATGCTTAGATCCTCCAGAGGAGCTGATACTTGATCTTCAGATTCTTTGCTTCTGAGAAGCTCTGCTTCTGATGCGTTGCTTCTTGGCTCAACAACTTCTGATATATCAATATCACAATCTGCAAAATTATCAAACTGCTTTGGTTTTTCAGAACCAAGCTTATCATTAAACCTGATATTGATTGATTCTTCTACAATCAATGTTTCAGTATTGTATACTCTGTAGCCTTTTGAGCGTTCAGAATATCCAAGAAGGAAACATTTTTGTGCTTTGGAATCAAACTTACCAAGATGATCTTTAGTGTTCAGAATAAAACATACACATCCAAAAGGATGGAAATATGAAATGTTGGGCTTTCTATTCTTCCACAATTCATAAGGAGTCTTATTTAGAATAGGTCTGATAGAGATTCTATTCTGAATATAGCATGCAGTGTTTATTGCTTCTGCCCAGAAATGCTTAGCCATATTGGTTTCATTGATCATGGTTCTGGCCATTTCTTGCAGAGTCCTATTCTTTCGTTCTACAACCCCATTTTGCTGTGGAGTTCTAGGACAAGAGAAATCATGGGCAATACCATTTTCTTTGAAGAATTCTTCAAAGGATCTGTTCTCAAATTCACCACCATGATCACTTCTGACCTTTATGATTTTACACTCTTTTTCAGATTGAATCTGAATGCAGAAATCAAAGAACACTGAATGAGTCTCATCCTTGTGTTTCAAGAATTTTACCCATGTCCACCGGCTATAATCATCTACGATGACTAATCCATATTTCTTCCCTCTGACAGATGCTGTTTTGACTGGGCCAAACAGATCAATGTGCAAGAGTTCTAATGGCCTTGAGGTAGAAACAACATTCTTGGACTTGAATGCAGGTTTGGAGAACTTGCCCTTCTGACATGCTTCACAAAGAGCATCTGATTTGAATTTCAGATTAGGGAGTCCTCTGACCAGATTCAGTTTGTTAATCTGAGAAATCTTTCTCAAACTAGCATGACCTAATCTTCTGTGCCAGACCCACTGCTCTTCAGAAACAGACATAAGACAAGTCACCTTCTGACTCATAAGATCTTGCAGATCTGTCTTATAAATGTTGTTCTTCCTCTTGCCTGTAAATAGGATTGAGCCATCCTTCTGATTTACAGCCTTGCAAGACTCTTGATTAAAGATTATATCATAACCATTGTCACTCAATTGACTGATAGATAAGAGGTTATGTGTTAATCCTTCTACAAGAAGTACATTAGAAATGGAAGGAGAGTTACCAGACTTTATAGTTCCAGAGCCAATTATCTTGCCCTTCTGATCTCCTCCAAACTTGACTTCTCCTCCAGACTTAAGCACCAGGTCTTGGAACATAGACCTTCTTCCTGTCATGTGTCGCGAGCATCCAGAGTCCAGGTACCATGACATGTTGTGCTTTGTCCTTTTTGCAGTCAAGGATATCTGCAATAGGAATAATCTTATCCTTAGGTACCCACATCTTTTTGGGTCCTTTCTTGTTAGATTTTCTCAAGTTCTGATTGAACTTGGGTTTAACATTGTAAGCAATAGGAGGAACAGCATGATAATTTTTAATGTGAGTTTCATGATATTTCCTAGGTTGTGTCACATGCTTTTTGGTGTGTGTTAAGTGAAAACTTTGAGCATGTGAAGTGTGCCTAATATCATGGGAGTGGCCATACTTGAACTGATCATACAATGGCTTGTATGTGATTTTCATTTCATCAACAGGTTCAAGTTTGTATGGGGTTTCACCCTCAAAACCAATGCCAACTCTTTTGTTTCCAGACACAGCATATATCATAGAAGCTAGCTGACTTCTGCCAATACTTCTAGATAAGAACTTCCTGAAACTTAAATCATATTCTTTCAGAATATGGTTTAGACTAGGAGTGGATTTTTCTGAATCAGAAGAGGATCCAACATTATTGGATAATTTTAAAAGTTTTTCTTTTAATTCAGAATTTTCCAACTCAAGCTTCTTTGTTTCAAATTCAAACAGCTTTTTCAGCTTTTTGTATTTGAGACTAATCTGAGACTTGAGTTCCAGAAGTTCAGTTAGACCGGAAACTAACTCATCTCTAGTAAGTTTAGAAAATACCTCTTCAGAATCTGATTCTGATGTAGATTCTGATCTGTCATCTTCTGTCGCCATCAGCGCACAGTTGGCCTGCTCATCTCCAGAGTCTGAATCATCTTCTGACTCATCCCAGGTTGCCATAAGACTTTTCTTCTTATGAAACTTCTTCTTGGGATTTTCCTTCTGAAGATTTGGACATTCATTCTTGTAGTGTCCAGGCTCATTGCATTCATAGCACATGACCTTCTTCTTGTCAAATCTTCTGTCATCAGAAGATTCTCCACGTTCAAATTTCTTTGAACTTCTGAAGCCTTTGAACTTCCTCTGCTTGGTCTTCCAGAGTTGATTTAGCCTTCTGGAGATCAGGGACAGTTCATCTTCTTCTTCAGATTCTGATTCTTCAGGATCTTCTTCTCTAGCCTGAAAAGCATTAGTGCATTTCTTGATATTGGATTTTAATGCAATAGACTTACCTTTCTTTTGAGGCTCATTTGCGTCCAGCTCTATTTCATGACTTCTCAAGGCACTGATGAGCTCTTCCAGAGAAACTTCATTCAGATTCTTTGCAATCTTGAATGCAGTCACCATAGGACCCCATCTTCTGGGTAAGCTTATGATGATCTTCTTTACGTGATCAGCCTTGGTGTATCCCTTGTCAAGAACTCTCAGTCCAGCAGTAAGAGTTTGAAATCTTGAAAACATCTTTTCAATGTCTTCATCATCCTCCATCTTGAAGGCTTCATACTTCTGGATTAAAGCTAGAGCTTTAGTCTCCTTGACTTGAGCATTTCCTTCATGAGTCATTTTCAAGGACTCATATATGTCATAAGCCGTTTCCCTGTTAGATATCTTCTCATATTCAGCATGAGAGATAGCATTCAGCAAAACAGTTCTGCATTTATGATGATTCCTGAATAGCTTTTTCTGATCATCATCCATTTCTTGCCTTGTCAGCTTTACGCCTCTGGCATTTACGGGATGTTTGTAACCATCCATCAGAAGATCCCATAGATCACCATCTAGACCCAGAAAGTAACTTTCCAGTTTATCTTTCCAGTA
This sequence comes from Vicia villosa, assembly GCF_029867415.1. Classification (NCBI taxonomy): domain Eukaryota; kingdom Viridiplantae; phylum Streptophyta; class Magnoliopsida; order Fabales; family Fabaceae; genus Vicia; species Vicia villosa. The sequence continues at coordinate 227,937 of NW_026705520.1, forward strand.
TTCAAAGTTTTCACCATCAAATACCGGCGGTCTAGTATAACCATTGTTACCGTTGTATTGCTCAGCAGAGCCAGATGTAGATGCAGGTGTAGGTGTAGACTTTTCACTTTCATCAACCATCTTTTACTGAAGCGTTTTTCTCTTCCTGAATCTTTTCTAAACACGGTTAAGTGTTTGCACCTTAGAACCAGGCTCTGATACCAATTGAAGGATAGAAAAACACTTAGAAAGGGGGGGTTTGAATAAGTGTAGCTTTAAAAAACTTGACAGATAAAAATAAATTGCACAGTTATTTTTATCCTGGTTCGTTGTTAACTAAACTACTCCAGTCCACCCCCGCAGAGATGATTTACCTCAACTGAGGATTTAATCCACTAATCGCACGGATTACAATGGTTCTCCACTTAGTCAGCAACTAAGTCTTCCAGAGTCTACTGATCACACACTGATCACTCCAGGAACAACTGCTTAGATACCCTCTAAGACTTTTCTAGAGTATACTGATCCACACGATCACTCTAGTTACAATCTGCTTAGTTCACTCCTAAGACTTCCTAGAGTATTCTGATCCACACGATCACTCTAGTTACTTACAACTTAATGTAATCAATCTAAGAGTTTACAAATGCTTCTTGAAAGCTATAATCACAACTGTGATATTTCTCTTAATCGTTTAAGCTTAATCTCACTAATATATTACAACAGCAATGTAGTGAGCTTTGATGAAGATGAAGATTCTGAGTTTTTGATTTGAACAGAGTTTCAGCAAGTTAATATGACGTTGTTTTGTTCAGGATCGTTAACCTTGCTTCTCATCAGAACTTCATATTTATAGGCGTTGGAGAAGACGATCGTTGAGTGCATTTAATGCTTTGCGTGTTCCGTACAGCATCGCATTTAATGTTATACGCTTTTGTCAACTACCTCGAGCCTTGTTCACGCTGTGTCTAATGACGTAGCCTTTAGTAGCTTTTAACGTTCCTTTTGTCAGTCAGCGTAGCTTGCCACTTGTACTTTCTTCTGATCTGATGTTTGTGAATACAACGTTTGAATATCATCAGAGTCAAACAGCTTGGTGCATAGCATCTTCTGATCTTCTGACCGTGAAGTGCTTCTGTTGCGTGATACCATCTTCTGAGCTTCAGTGCTTCTGATCTCATGTTCTTCTGATGCTTCCATAGACCCATGTTCTGATTCTGCTTCGACCATCTTCTGATGTCTTGCCAGACCATGTTCTGATGTTGCATGCTGAACCCTTTGAGACAAAGCTTCTGAGCGCTGAATTATGCGTACTCTTTATATATTTCCTGAAAGGGAAATTGCATTGGATTAGAGTACCATATTATCTTAAGCAAAATTCATATTATTGTTATCATCAAAACTAAGATAATTGATCAGAACAAATCTTGTTCTAACAGCAGGTTGTGAAGGTGGCGGTGTTAGGTTTTTCTGAGTCTTTGATGGAGGTTGCGAAGGTGGTGGTGTTGGGTTTGTCTGAATCGATGGTGGAGGCTGAGTGGGTGGTGGCGTTGGTTTTGTCTGAATCGATGGTGAAGGCCGCGTAGGCAGCGATGTTTTAGTTGTCTGAATCAGTGGTGGATGGTTTCTCTGAGTAGGTGGTGGTGGTGGGTTGTTTGAACCAGGTTTCCTATGGACCATGCGAGAATTCTTCATAGCAATACTCCCCGGTGGAATTTGTCGTTGACGACATAACCTGTCAACAACATTTTTTTACACAATTGACATTATCAATAACATTAGCAAAAATGCATAAAAAAATATTAAATTTCAAAGAAACCAACTAGTGAAAAGGTTAAGTCATCTTACTTATTTGTGCTCGATGGTGCTTTTCTCTTTCCGTTTTGTCCAGTCATTTGAATAGAAGCAAACAATAAAGCTGCCAACAATAAAAATTTATATATAACATTTTCACATATCACAACATTTAAACAATTCATACTAGTTCAAACAGTAATATACCAATTCATACTAGTTCAAACAATAATATAAAATAGAGCTGCCAGCACTTAGTATATCAGATCATTAGTTTATCACAACATTTTCACAATTCATACTAGTTCACACAGCAATAGGAACCACAATTAAACAAGTCGTACAATTAAACAAAATGTAATACATAGAACTGTGGCAACAAGTCCTACAATTAAACAAAATTTAATACATAGAAACTAAAACATGAATAGATTATGAACTACTCCGTGATTGATAAAAAGGAGAACCAGAATTTTTGCTTTTTATTCTTTCTTACTTTGCTTTTGAATAATGTTAGGTTCACTCAAAGTGAAAGAGAAAAAAACACTCAAACTAAACTAAACTACAAACAACCTCAAATTGAGTTCCACGACATTGAACAAATGATTTCATTGTGAAATGATATCTTGCTGAATTAAAACTGCTAGAAGCCATGAGACCATGAGACAAAAATAGCAATAAAAATAGATTGATTTGTTACTTTAGCAGTTGACATAAATCATGAATATTGATTAGTTCAAATATCATTTTATGTTTGATGACTAGTAGTTCTCTAATTGATATAAATATCTTTTTTCAAGTAACACCCCTTTTTTTAATTTCATTGTGATCACACTAACATAAAATAGATCTAAGATCTGTGTAAGGTAAACTTGAAAGGATAATTTTGTATTTAAAATAGTTGGACAGAGTTTAGACTTAGGAGACACAAGTTGGGGAACTAAATCAAATTAAACCAAAAGATCAAAACAGTACTAAACCGAAATTAAATCATCCAAACAAAACCAAATTGGTAAAAACCAAGTTAAGCGAAACTAAACCAATCATAACCAACTCAGAGAAGAGCCAAACAAAACAAAATCAAACCAACAAGAAATCCAAATTAGAATGAAAAGAGAGAAGCCCGTGAATGGAATACATGAACAACATAACCAAAAGTGAGATGATCAACTAAATCCATATATGATTAAATTTTAGCCTATATGGATACACAACAATTTTTATATAGCATGCCAAATCATTGTAGCGGCAAAGTTTCTTGGAGTAAACTTAAAAGCACAATATGCATCCAACATTGTGAAAGCCAGCAACAGCAGTTGATCAAGAAATTAAAAACAAAGTCAAATATCTAACCGTGATGATGATGAAGTCTTTGTTGGTTCAGACGGAAGAAATCGAAGTTGCAATTTAGGGATTCTTTTCGAAAACTGCAATTTGTATAATACAACAAAATTAAAAAAGTCATGTGCTACAATATACTATATAAATTATAGTATATATATATATATGAATATGAAGATGAACTACATATACAATTCAGTAGTTGCTACAATATACTATATAAATGATAGTATATATATACATATACATTTCAATACTAGCAGCATCACCATTAAACCTCACTCAAGTCAAAACAAATCATAAACCAAAGTATCCACATAATACAGTTCACTTCAAATGATGACTTCAAATGACTTCATGATAAATTGTTGTTATTCTTCAAATGATCCTATAGTTAAATTGTTGTTATAAATTGTTGTTATTCTGAGCTATAGACTTGATCAATATGAATTAGGAATCACCCTATAGTTAAAGTGATTCTGTCCCCATTGTTGATCCCAGCCTCCCAATCATTGTAGGCTTTTTGGATTTTGGACCATTTTTATCCTTCAATTCACCAAGAAACTTACTGACATTATCATGAAGTTCAAAGCTGTGACTAAATTGTTGTTGCTATTCTTCAAAGTTGTGGCTAAACCAAAGTTGTTGCTATGTTTCAATGACTTCATGATCCACATAATACATCACATACAGGGCCAAGCTTAGAAAAAATGCAGTTCACTTCAACTTAAACATTTAAACATTTTTAAACATTTAAACATTCGAATGTCCATTTTCAATGAGTAGCTTCACAAACCAAAGTTTCAATGATTCTTTTAAAATGCTCAAAACATGATTGATATGCTGAATGCTCATTCATAGTAGATAGAAGTGAACAAGGATTTACTTTGAAACCAAACGAAACAACAAATCAAAACCGAACTAATTGAAACAAAGAATTAAGGGAGAGAAGAAATGTAGAGCTTACCTCAGAAAAGAGAAAGGTAACGAAGGGTCTGGAGAGCTGATTGGATAAAACGAACTCTGGTCACGTCGTTACGGCTCCGGTCACATTCAGGGCACCTGAAACGATGAGAAGCGATTTTGAGAAAGAAATACGATGAACTGAAATTGAGAATATGGAGCGATTTTGAGATGCGATTCCTGAAACCTGCGGTTAGGGATTTTGTTTTTCAGAAGCGTAGAAGCGTGGAAGCATTTAGGGCTTTTGGTTTTGTTAAGCGTGGAAGCGTGGAAACATGGAAGGAATGGAAACGTTTTCACTATCTGGAAGGGTTTTTAGTTTTAATTATTTTTGTTTTAAGTTATAAATTACATTTTCATTCAATTTTATAACAATTTTGATTTTATTATAAATTAAATTTATAAATTAGTTTTAATTTATTTTTGTTATAATTTTGATTGTATTTTATAAATTTATAAATTTATTCTAAAATATAAATTTTACTTATAATTTGTAGTTTTGTTTTATAATTTAATTTTGGTTTATTAAATTATAAAATTGATTTGTTTTAAAAAATTAGTTCCCCAAAGTATAAGTTTTATATTATTAATTTTTAAAATTTATTTATAAATAAAAAATTAATTTTAATATATATATATTTTATTGGTTTTTAAATTATGGTTAAAAATAATTAAATACAAAGTTATTTAAAATTACAAAAAAATGAGTGGGAAAAAAATGAAATCTGTGGGGGGAAATAAAATTATTTTCGCACCAACATTAGCGTCGCAAAAAGCCGTCGCTAATATACTAAATTATTTAATATAATATAATAAATGAAAAGGAGGCAAACAAAATTTGGGGGGAAATAAAATTATTTTCGCACCAACATTAGCGTCGCCATAGGCCGTCGCTAAAATAATAAATTATTTAAAATAATATAATAAATGAAAAGGAGGCAAACAAAATTTGAGGGGGAAATGAAACTATTTTCGCACCAACAATAGCGTCGCCTTAAGCCAACGCTAAAATAAATAAAAAAATTATTCACATTAACAAATGAGAAGGGGCCAAACAAAATCTGGTGGGGGAAATGAAAATATTTTCGCACCAACATTAGCGTCGGCTAAAGCCGAAGCTAAAGTAAAAATCTGGCAAAATTTTGAACAAGTGAATTTTTCTTCGGTAGCGTCGGTTAAGTGAGTCATTAGTGCGACACTAATAGTGTCAGTGTCGGGGCCGACGCTAAAAAATTGCAGCTAAAACGTGTTTTTCTTGTAGTAATATTTTAAAATAAAATTAATTTTATCTGTTTATTCAATATTGATAAATTATTTATATCAATATAATACAAGTTTTGTTTAGAAAAAACAGTACAATTAACTACTTACAAAAATTTAGTTGATAGATGAACATATAAAGTACTAAGACAAAAAATAAAGTATCAACCTTAAAAGATTTACGTTAAAATTTTACATTCGAACGACTCAGACTCTATGTAACCAATCATCACCGTTAAAATCAAGATCTAAGATAAATCTCTCTATTTTTTTGAAGATTATATTTTTATTTATTTTTATTTTATTCCTTAAATCACTAAGTTATATCATAAAATTTTATTAAGATGGCGTGAATAACTTTATAGAAATAGATTATTTTTTATCTTTTAATATTTGGTGAATTTGTCTCTCATTCATAAAATGATGAAGATTTAACATTTTTAAAATATTAGAGTAAAAAACCGAAAAGGAAATATAAAATAAAATTATTGAAATTTTTTACTACGATGATTTGTTGCATAGAGTCTGAATCACTCCAATATAGAATTTTTCTTATTCATAAAATGATGACGATTTAACATTTTTAAGAATATTAGGAAAAAAAGGAAATATAAAAGAAAATTATTTAAAATTTTGACTGTAATGATTGGTTACATAGATTCCGAGTCGCTCGAATCTAGAATTTCTCCCATCCATAAAATTATAAAGATTAAACATTTTTTAAAATATTTAAAAAAAACGAAATATAAAACAAAATTATTAAATTTTTTTCATTTATTTTTCATTTTAAAATTTAAATAGAAACATCTTATCATTTCTATAATTCAAATATATTTTTTCCGTTTAAAATTATTTTCTCTTTTTTATTATCTTCATCTTATCGTTTCAATTATAAAGCCTAGTAGAGTTTTTGTATTAATGAAAGGTCACAACGATAGTCTATCTAAAAAGCCTAGTAGGGTTTTTGGCGTGAAAGCAAATAGAATCCAAAGAGCTCACGAAATATCAATCTCCAAAGTAGTGAATGTGAATCTTGATTGATCTTGATTGAAATAAATTTTGATTAAATCTGAAAAATAATAGAAATTCTAATCTTTCTAAAACGGATTTAAGATAATTCTTTTCAAACTAGAATTTGGCACATAACTCATTCTTACAAAACCAAAATTTATATGGTGAGACATGTTATTTTATATAGATCATTTGTGACCTTTATCATTAACCAATATAAAATTTAAAATGTGGTTTCTCTCATTAATGTGTTTCATTTTCTTCTTCTATATTTTTATGTGGTGTAACACTATAACATTTGTATTTATTTTCAACTAAAAAAACCATTGAAGTTTTGTTTACAGAAATGGCACTTATCATTGTATTTCAAGATATGATATAACTATTCACGGCACTCATATTGCCTAATTATTCAACTCTAGTTCCCTTTGTTTACCACTGAACCACTATGAAGATTATTCAACTATAGTTAACTTTGTTTACCACAGATCCACTATGTATTAATAGTTTAAGCAATTAGGCAAAGGCATTGGAATAAGTTGCCATTCTCTAAGAATTATACGTTCATTCATCAATAAATTCCTAAATTTTGCATACTAGTCACTAGCTGATACTTTCTAACTAGTTTTATTTATCATTATTTTTCATTTCATGTATATTCTTTGCCAAGAAATTTTCAGTTTCCCCACCTTGTGTTTTTGAAGATTGTTACTTCATAATTGAAGAATTAATCAACAGTGTGTAGCAATAAGTTTGAGATCAAGATTGTTGAACATGGCACTTTTGATAAGTT